>NW_021703767.1:46821852-47005560 GCF_005190385.1 Monodon monoceros | reverse complement strand
GCCTGTAGTTTTCTTTCTTTGTGACATCCTTGTCTGGTTTTGGTATCAAGGTGATGGTGGCCTCGTAGAAGGAATTTGGGAGTGTTCCTCCCTCTGCTATATTTTGGAAGAGTTTGAGAAGGATAGGTGTTAGCTCTTCTCTAAACGTTTGATAGAATTCACCTGTGAAGCCATCTGGTCCTGGGCTTTTGTTTGTTGGACGATTTTTAATCACAGTTTCAATTTCAGTGCCTGTGATTGGTCTGTTCATATTTTCTATTTCTTCCTGATTCAGTCTTGGCAGTTTGTGCATTTCTAAGAATTTGTCCATTTCTTCCAGATTGTCCATTTTATTGGCATAGAGTTGCTTGTAGTAATCTCTCATGATTTTTTTTATTTCTGCAGTGTCAGTTGTTACTTCTCCTTTTTCATTTCTAATTCTATTGATTTGAGTCTTCTCCCTTTTTTTCTTGATGAGTCTGGCTAGTGGTTTATCTATTTTGTTTATCTTCTCAAAGAACCAGCTTTTAGTTTTATTGATCTTTGCTATCGTTTCCTTCATTTCTTTTTCATTTATTTCTGATCTGATTTTTATGATTTCTTTCCTTCTGCTAGCTTTGGGGTTTTTTTGTTCTTCTTTCTCTAATTGCTTGAGGTGCAAGGTTAGGTTGTTTATTCGAGATGTTTCCTGCTTCTTAAGGTGGGCTTGTATTGCTATAAACTTCCCCCTTAGAACTGCTTTTCCTGCATCCCATAGGTTTTGGGTCGTCGTGTCTCCATTGTCATTTGTTTCTAGGTATTTTTTTATTTCCTCTTTGATTTCTTCAGTGATCACTTCATTATTAAGTAGTGTATTGTTTAGCCTCCATGTGTTTGTATTTTTTACAGATCTTTTCCTGTAATTGATATCTAGTCTCATGGCGTTGTGGTCAGAAAAGATACTTGATACAATTTCAATTTTCTTAAATTTACCAAGGCTTGATTTGTGACCCAAGATATGATCTATCCTGGAGAATGTTCCATGAGCACTTGAGAAAAATGTGTATTCTGTTGTTTTTGGATGGAGTGTCCTATAAATATCAATTAAGTCCATCTTGTTTAATGTATCAGTTAAAGCTTGTGTTTCCTTATTTATTTTCATTTTGGATGATCTGTCCATGGGTGAAAGTGGGCTGTTAAAGTCCCCTACTATGAATGTGTTACTGTCGATCTCCCCTTTTATGGCTGTTAGTATTTGCCTTATGTATTGAGGTGCTCCTATGTTGGGTGCATAAATATTTACAATTGTTATATCTTCTTCTTGGATCGATCCCTTGATCATTATGTAGTGTCCTTCTTTGTCTCTTGTAATAGTCCTTATTTTAAAGTCTATTTTGTCTGATATGAGAATTGCTACTCCAGCTTTCTTTTGGTTTCCATTTGCATGGAATATCTTTTTCCATCCCTTTATTTTCAGTCTGTATGTGTCTCTAGGTCTGAAGTGGGTCTCTTGTAGACAGCATATATAAGGGTCTTGTTTTTGTATCCATTCAGCCAATCGGTGTCTTTTGGTGGGAGCATTTAGTCCATTTACATTTAAGGTAATTATCGATATGTATGTTCCTATTCCCATTTTCTATATTGTTTTGGGTTCGTTATTATAGGTCTTTTCCTTCTCTTGTGTTCCTTGTCTAGAGAAGTTCCTTTAGCATTTGTTGTAAAGCTGGTTTGGTGGTGCTGAACTCTCTCAGCTTTTGCTTGTCTGTAAAGGTTTTAATTTCTCCATCAAATCTGAATGAGATCCTTGCTGGGTAGAGTAGTCTTGGTTGCAGGTTTTTCTCCTTCATCACTTTCAGTATGTCCTGCCACTCTCTTCTGGCTTGTAGGGTTTCTGCTGAGAGATCAGCTGTTAACCTTATGGGGATTCCCTTGTGTGTTATTTGTTGTTTTTCCCTTGCTGCTTTTAATATGCTTTCTTTGTATTTAATTTTTGACAGTTTGATTAATATGTGTCTTGGCGTATTTCTCCTTGTATTTATCCTGTATGGAACTCTCTGTGCTTCCTGGACTTGATTAACTATTTCCTTTCCCATATTAGGGAAGTTTTCAACTATAATCTCTTCAAATATTTTCTCAGTCCCTTTCTTTTTCTCTTCTTCTTCTGGAACCCCTATAATTCGAATGTTGGTGCGTTTAATGTTGTCCCAGAGGTTTCTGAGACTGTCCTCAGTTCTTTTCATTCTTTTTTCTTTATTCTGCTCTGCAGTAGTTATTTCCACTATTTTATCTTCCAGGTCACTTATCCGTTCTTCTGCCTCCGTTATTCTGTTATTGATCCCATCTAGAGTACTTTTAATTTCATTTATTGCGTTGTTCATCGTTGCTTGTTTCATCTTTATTTCTTCTAGGTCCTTGTTAACTGTTTCTTGCATTTTGTCCATTCTACTTCCAAGATTTCGGATCATCCTTACTATCATTATTCTGAATTCTTTTTCAGGTAGACTGCCTATTTCCTCTTCATTTGTTAGGTCTGGTGCATTTTTATCTTGCTCCTTCATCTGCTGTGTGTTTTTCTGTCTTCTCATTTTGCTTATCTTACTGTGTTTGGGGTCTCCTTTTTGCAGGCTGCACGTTCGTAGTTCCCGTTGTTTTTGATGTCTGTCTCCAGTGGCTAAGGTTGTTTCAGTGGGTTGTGTAGGCTTCCTGGTGGAGGGGACTAGTGCCTGTGTTGTGGTGGATGAGGCTGGATCTTGTCTCTTTAGTGGGCAGGTTCACGTCTGCTGGTGTGTTTTGGGGTGTCTGTGGCCTTATTATGATTTTAGGCAGCCTCTCAGCTAATGGGTGGGTGTGTTCCTGTTTTGCTAGTTGTTTGGCATAGGTTGTCTAGCACTGTGGATTGCTGGTCGTTGAGTGAAGCTGGGTGCTGGTGTTAAGATGGAGGTCACTGGGAGATTTCTGCCGTTTAATATTATGTGGAGCTGGGAGGTCTCTTGTTGACCAGTGTCCTGAAGTTGGCTTTCCTACCTCAGAGGCAGAGCCCTGACTCCTGGCTGGAGCACCAAGAGCCTTTCATCCACACGGCTCAGAATAAAAGGGAGAAAAAGTAGAGAGAATTAGTAGAAGTATGAGGAAAGAAAGAAGGAAAGGAGGAAAGGAAGGAAGGAAGAAAGAAGCAAAGAAGGAAAGACAGGAGGGAGGGAGGGAGGAAGGAAGGAAGGAAGGAGGGAAAGAAGGAAAAAAGACAGAAAGAAAGAAGATACAGTAAAAATAAAATAAAGTATAATATAGTTATTGAATTAAAAAATATTTAGAAAAAAAAAAAAGGGACGGATAGAACCTTAGGACAAATGTTGGAAGCAAAGCTATACAGAGAAAATCTTACACAGAAGCATACACATACACCTTCACAAAAAGAGGTAAAGGGGGAAAAATCATAAATCTTGCTCTCAGAGACCACCTCCTCAATTTGGGGTGATTCGTTGTCTAAAGGAGGGAAGGAAGGAAAGAAAGAAAGAAAGAACGAAGGTAAAGTATAATAAAGTTATTACAAATAAAATTAATTATTGAGAAAAAAAATTTTTTTAAAAAACCATGGACGGATAGAGCCCTAGGACAAATGGTGGAAGCAAGAGTATACAGACAAGATCTCACACAGAAGCATACACGTCCACATTCACAAAAAGAGGAAAAGGGAAAAAAATCATAGATCTCGCTCCTAAATTCCACCTCTTCAATTTGGGATCATTCCTTGTCTATTCAGGTATTCCACAGATGCAGGGTATATCAAGTTGATTGTGGAGCTTTAATCCGCTGCTTCTGAGGCTGCTGGGAGAGATTTCCCTTTCTCTTCTTTGTTCTCACAGCTCACGGGAGCTCAGCTTTGGATTTGGCCCTGCCTCTGCGTGTAGGTCGCTGGAGGGCGTCTGTTTTTTGCTCAGACAGGACAGGGTTAAAGGAGCCGCTGATTCGGGGGCTCTGGCTCACTCAGGCCGGGGGTGGGGGGCGGAAGGAGGGGCACTGCGTGCGGGGCGGGCCTGCGGCGTCAGAGGCGGCGTGACGTTGCACCAGCCTGAGGTCAGCCGTGCGTTCTCCCGGGGAAGTTGTCCCTGGTTCCCGGGAACCTGGCAGTGGCGGGCTGCACAGGCTCCGCGGAAGAGGGGTGTGGAGAGTGACCTGTGCTTGCACACGGGCCCCTTGGTGGCGGCAGCAGCAGCCCCAGCGTCTCCCGCCCGTCTCTGGGGTCCGCGCTTTCAGCCGCGGCTCGCGCCCGTCTCTGGGTCCGCGCTTTCAGCCGCGGCTCGCGCCCGTCTCTGGGGTTCGCGCTTTTAGCCGCGGCTCGCGCCCGTCTCTGGAGTTCCTTTAAGCAGCGCTCTTAAACCCCTCTCCTCGCGCACCAGGAAACAAAGAGGGAAGAAAAAGTCTCTTGCCTTTTCGGCAGGTGCAGGCTTTTCCCCGAACTCCCTCCCGGCTAGTCGTGGTGCACTAACCCCTTCAGGCTATGTTCAAGCCGCCAACCCCAGTCCTCTCCCTGCGCTCAGTCCAAAACCGAGACCCGAGCCCCAGCTCGCAGCCCCGCCCGCCCCGGCGGGTGAGCAGAGAAGCCTCTCGGGCTGGTGAGTGCCGGTCGGCACCGATCCTCTGTGCGGGAATCTCCCCGCCTTGCCCTCCGCACCCTGTTGCTGTGCTCTCCTCCGCGGTCCCGAAGCTCCCCCCTCCGCCTCCCGCAGTCTCCGCCCGCGGAGGGGCTTCCTAGTGTGTGGAAACTTTTCCTCCTTCACAGCTCCCTCCCACTGGTGCAGGTGCCGTCCTTATTCTTTTGTCTCTGTTTTTTCTTTTTTTCTTTTGCCCTACCCAGGTACGTGGGGAGTTTCTTGCCTTTTGGGAGGTCTGAGGTCTTCTGCCAGCCTTCAGTAGGTGTTCTGTAGGAGTTGTTCTACGTGTAGATGTATTTCTGGTGTATCCGTGAGGAGGAAGGCGATCTCCGCGTCTTACTCTTCCGCCGTCTTCCCAACTCCCCCGCATGTATGTACCACTTTTTGTTTACCACTTATCAGTTGATGAACATTTGGGTTGTTTTCACTATTTGGATGTTATGAATAATGCTGCTATGAACATTGATGTACAAGTTTTGTGTAGTAACATGTTTTCATTTCTCTTGGGTATATCCTAGGAGTGGAGTTTCTGGGTCACTTCATAACTCTATGTTAACTGTATGAGGGACTGCCAGACTGTTTTCCAAAGTGGTGGCCCTATTTTACATTCCCACTAATAATGGATGAGAGTTCCAATTTCTACAAATCCTAGTCAACACTTGTCATTGCCTGTCTTTTTTTATTATAACATTATTGTCTGTCTTTCTGATTATAGCCATCCTAATGAGTATGAAGTGGTATCTCATTGTGGTTTTGATTTGAATTTCCATAATGACTAATAATGTAGAGCATCTTCTCACTTGCTTGTTAAATTTTGCATATCTTCTTTGGAGAAATGTCTATTTAAAGCAGTTTCCTTGCTTTTTACACCATTTCTTCTTGTTTTAAATTTTCTTTTTTCCTTTATACTGCTAGACTTTCTGATCCCAGTTGGACACAGAGGTGGTGTTTTTTTGTTTTTATTTTTGTTTTTTGCGGTACGCGGGCCTCTCACTGTTGTGGCCTCTCCCGTTGCGGAGCACAGGCTCCGGACGCGCAGGCTCAGCAGCCATGGCTCACGGGCCCAGCCACTCCACGGCATGTGGGGTCTTCCCGGACCGGGGCACGAACCCGTGTCCCCTGCATCTGCAGGCGGACTCTCAACCACTGCGCCACCAGGGAAGCCCCCAATATATACTCTTTTTGTATGGCTTTTTTCACTTAGCATAATTATTTTGAGATTCATCCATGTTGACTTGGTGTTGCATGTGTCAATAGTTCATTTCTTTTTTTTTTAATTCATTAGTTTTTATTGCTGAGTAGTATTTGGTTATATGGATATACCAAAATTTGTGTGTTTATTCACCTATTGATGATTTGGGTTGCTCCTAGCTTTTGGCTGTTACAAATAAAGATACTATGAACAATGTATCTTGTTCACAGTGTACATACTTCAATGAGACTTGAACTACATACAAGTCTCTGTATGGGTCAGTATGCTTTCTTTTCTCTTGGGTAAATACCTAGGAGTAGAATGGCTATATTTTATGGTATGATGTTTAAATATGGTATACTTTTGAATTTTTAAGAAATTTCCAGGGCTTCCCTGGTGGCGCAGTGGTTAAGAACCCGCCTGCCAATGTAGGAGATATGGGTTCGAGCCCTGATCTGGGAAGATCCCACATGCTGTGGAGCAACTAAGCCTGTGTGCCACAACTACCGAGCCTGCACTCTAGAGCCCATGAGTCACAAATACTGAGCCCGTGTGCTGCAACTACTGAAGCCCACATGCCTAGAGCCCGTGCTTCCAACAAGAGAAGCCACCACAATGAGAAGCCCACACACAACAACGAAGAGTAGCCCCCGCTCGCCGAACCAGAGAAAAACCCGCGTGCATCAATGAAGACCCAATGCAGCCAAAAATAAAATAAAATAAAATAAATTTATAAAAAAAAAAAAAGAAATTTCCAAACTATTTTCTAAAGTGATTGCACACCATTTTACATTCTCATCAGCAACAGTTTATGGGTGTTTCATTTTCTCAATATCTTTACCAACACTTGGTATGGACAATCTTTCTAATTTTAACCATTGTAATAGGTGTGTAGTGGTATCTCGTTGTGGTTATTTTTCACTTCCCTAATGTTTAATTATGGCAAACATCTTTTTATGTGCTTATTTGCCATCCATATATCTCCTTGGTGAAGTATCTGTTCAAATCTTTTGCCTATTTTAAAAAATTTGGTTGTTTTATAAATTGGATGAGAGATCTTTCTATATTCTGGATACAAGTTCTTTATCAGATATATGCTTTATCAATATTCTGTGCAATTTGATTTGTAAAGTTATGAATATAGTCCTAAGCACTTTATAAATACATAAAACAATACTTAATAATACTTCAAACTAAGCTTATAAAAATAATTCTGAAGACAAATGAAGATTAGTGCTATCTTAAGCAGATAGAGAATCAAGAGGGGGTCAAGTCAGGCTTTCAGGTTCTCATTTGATTGCCTTTGGTTTTTCTACTTGCTAAACTTTGCTCATATGTTCCTTCTTAGCATGTTGAGAATTACCTGTATTACCTATACAGGGCAGTTATAAATGTAAAACATGTTTTTTGTTATCACAGATGATCTCATTTTCTTAATATAATATTTAAATTTTTATCATGGTAATGCATACACATGGTTAGATAATGCAATATTTATAGACAAGGCTTATAAAGATCATCAGCAATTCTCTGATCTATCCCTCAATCATCACCACTCTCTGAGACAACACTTTCAACTCTTAAAAAGATACTTCTTCTGGTAGTTGCTTCTGTGTTCCTAAATAATAATTCTTATATAGGGTTATCTAGTCTAGCCTTTATCCATTAATTTTCTTTTATGATAAAGGAAGATTTAGATCTTTTACATGCCTGCAATTTTAGTTAAATCAGTAGACAGTGGTCATACCAATAATAACACAAAATAACAATAACAGAAAATAATGCAAATATTTCCACTGTTCTGTTACAATGTATTGTGGGTTCATTTACTTTCTTGTGCATCTTTCTATTTTTCCTTAAGTTAATTATGTACCTTTATTTTATACTACACAGTCTTCTTGTACCTATTCTTTCTATTTCTCATTTGTTCTATCAGATAGGTCATATACCCATCAGTATATTTTCTCAAATGGTGACACATTTTGATTAACATATAATTTTTTTTCTCTTTTGGGACCTTTCTCCTTGAGGTCTCTGTACTTCTGTTCCATTCTAGACTGATTATTCTTCAAACCTTCTGCATAGCTGTTATGCTGGGTTTTACCTCCATATTAGTTTTTCTATGTTCCATGTCCATGTCCTGCATCTTGTCTTTTCCTATTTGGCTGGAGCACGTCCCCTAGCAGCTTCCCAAAGAAGGATGCAGGGAAGGCAGAATTTATTTTTCCTCATCCTTAATTGATAGTTCAGCTAGATGTGGAATTCTGGGTTGAAAATAATCTTCCCTCAGGACTCTGAAGGCATTTTCTCACTGTCTTTCAGCATCCGATGTATCGCTTAAGAATTTGAATACAATTCTAATTCTTTTGTATGTACTGCACCTCCCCCCCCTTTTATTCTCTGGAAGTTTCTGCACTCTTTATCCTGGATGCTTGTGGATATTTGTGATGATACATGCCCTATAGATCTATTCATTGTGTGAGCATTTAGTGAATTTTCTTAATCTGTGGACACATGTCCTGCTGGGGAAATTTTCTTGAATTATTTCAGTGATAAATTTTCCCCTAATCTGTTCTGTGTTTCTGGAACTCTCATTTATCAAGTATTAGAATATTCTGAACTTGTCATTCTATGTATTCTATTTTTCATTCTTCAATCATTTCATTCTTTTTAACTGAGATATAATTGACCTGCAACATTATTTTAGTTTCAGGTGTACAACACAATGATTCAATATTCATGTATATTCCAAAATGATCACTACAATAAGTCTAGTTAACATCTGTCACCATACATAGTCACAAAATTTTTTTTCTTGTGATGAGAAAAAATATTTTAAGATTTACTCTTAGTAACTTTCAGCCCATTTAATGTTTTTCATTTTATTTTTGAGAGATATCCTTGATTTATCTTCTAATCCTTCCACTGAATTTAAAATTTTGTCTATCACATTTCTACTTTCTCTGAGTTCTTTATTATTTTTGGATTGTTTCTTTTTTAATGCTCCCTCTCTAGTTGAAATAATGCCATTTCTTTCTTACCTTTTTGAGAATTTAAACTTTGTGATGATTCTTTTTTTTGTTCCCTGTGTTACTTGTTTCCTTGGAGTCCTTAGCCTTTTGGGGTTTTTGAAACATGAATCGGCTCAATTTTCAATTCTTATTGATCTTCCCGTAGCAGATGCTGTAGGTGCCTTGCCAGATTCCCTTTAATAGATTGGTGCTTGCATCCCCCAGCTTCAGGGGGTGTTATTTTTTAATGGCTTACATCTGCAGTCTTCTTCAGATGCTGCTGGCCTGATAGAGCACTGGAATGACCTATTTTATTTTATTTTAATTTTTATTTTTTGGCTGCATCAGTCTTAGTTGTGGCACATGGGATCTTCATTTTGGCATGCAGGATCTTTTGTTGTGGTGCATGGGCTCTTCATCGTGGCACTCAGGCTCTCTAGTTGAGGCACGTGGGCTCAGTAGTTGTGGCACATGGGCTTAGTTGCCCCACAGCATGTGGGATCTTAGTTCCCTGACCAGGGATCGAACCCACATCCCCTGCATTGGGAGGTGGATTCTTAACCATGGACTGCCAGGGAAGTCCCTGGAATGACCTCTTGATGGCACAATTTAGGGACCTGTTGACAGCTGCATATGGTGGACACTGTCCTTCAGGATCCGGTATTTGTCCTAAACCAGTGACCTTTATATGTTGCATTGTCCCTAGCAGGTAGCCTATAAGCATCTGAGACCTACAGGATGTATGGAAAACCCAGCTCACCATCACTGTGCAACACTTGGTTCTGTGGGTCTAGCGATCCTGGTTCCTAGAAGGGGAATTCTTCCACCTAGGAATATAATAAGAATCTAACTTAATTTAAAACTACAGAGGCCACATTATGGCATTCTGGGATCCCCATTCCAGTAGACCAGCAGGCAAAGGAAGGAACTGCCATGCTGGCAGTGGTAATACCTCTACTGATATTTTAGCACATTTTTGGAGAGAAGAGTTATATACATGTGGCCAACCTTATAAGGAAGTTTAAGCTCTTGGTATATAGAAATTCAGGTTTATTCTTTATTTTCTATTTAGTGTGCTATTTCCACTGAAGATATTAAAGATTTCATTAAAAACTATTTAGGTGAAAAAACAAAATTAGAAATTTTAATCCTCTAAGTTTTCAACAAGATTGTCAGAAATTCCAAGGAACAGTGTGTTGGGGTGGAGTCATCCATTTTGCTCTTAGTTTAGTGTTTCCAAGAAATATTTTATGTAATAGAAGGATACATATGAAATGATTTGAACAGGTTTACTAATCTCTGCTAAAACAAGTGCCAACACTTTCATTAATGAGATAAAACAGGCATTAGGGTTATAATTATATGCCTCACTGAATTTTCACCAAGTTTATCCAGTTCATTATTGTTTTCTTAAAATGTTTAATTACCATGGTCATACTTCTTGACTTGTAACATGTGTGTGTATGTATGTGTGTGTATACATATCATTTATATCTATGTGGTATATGTATCTATTTGTGTATGTCTTATCTCCCCTACAGAGTTGAAGGCAAGAGCTGTTTTCTTTATCCTTCTTTCTCTGCAGAGTCTGGTACTTGGTAGATGCTCAAGTGGATATTAGTTTAAGACAAAATAAAACAAAACAGAAAAACCTAGCAAATATTTCTGTTTGAGAAATTTCCTATAGTCACCAATGACTCGCAAGTTAGTTGTGGTATCTCTCAATCTCTAATCTCCTGCAGGTAAAGAAATTGTCTCCCTTGCATCTCCTAACACTTTCTTGTTGCAAATAAAATTGGTTCTGAGATTGTGCATAGCTGGTTTGAGTACCAGGTACAAAAGCCCAACTCAAGTGAAATCATTCTTAGTGCAGCTGTCTGGTTCACAGTCATTCAGTTTCACTTCACAGAGGCACAGTATTTATGTTCTTCCTTCCACATCTGCAGAACTCCTTTTAGAGTCAATGAGAATTACAGGCTTTTATTTAGCACACTGGAGACAATGTATGAGACTTTATTTTGTGCTTATGTTTTTTTTTTCCTTTTATTGCCAGAGGACAGGATTAATATTTTGGTGATATTTATGATATGACACAGTGTTACAGAATTCACATAATCAAATAACTTTACAGTTGGAAGGAATTTAAAGTGTCATTTAGTTGAACACCTACCCGCCTATTTTACACATGAGAGAATTGAGGCTTAAAGACCTTAACTTACTTAATTAAGTATAGTTACTGATTGATGCAAGATTAGTGATGTCATCTCAGTGCAGGCATATTTTAGGGAACTGACATTCAGCTCTCAGACAAAAACTCATTTAACAAATTAGGTTATACTAGATTTCCACTGTATTCAGTATCTTAAAATATTTTAAATATTTAATCAATGTTTACATTAAATATTTTAAAATTTCAGTTAATTGAAATATTAGAAGTTAGTGTTGTCCATTTAATTAATTTTTGCTGAAAAATTAAGGTGCCAAACTTTTTTTTTAACTTTATAGGTTTGTTCCTATTGAGTCATATTTTATTATTTATTTATTTATTTATATATTTGGCTGCATTGCGTCTTCGTTGCAGTGTGTGGG
The DNA here is from genome assembly GCF_005190385.1 of Monodon monoceros. Classification (NCBI taxonomy): domain Eukaryota; kingdom Metazoa; phylum Chordata; class Mammalia; order Artiodactyla; family Monodontidae; genus Monodon; species Monodon monoceros. The sequence goes on along the minus strand of NW_021703767.1, from coordinate 46,994,158 downwards.
CTTCTCATTGTGGTGGCTTCTCTTGTTGTGGAGCACGGGCTTCAGCAGTTGTGGCACATGGGCTCAGTAGTTGTAGTGCATGGGCTTAGTTGCTCCGCAGCATGTGGGATCCTCTTGGACCAGGCCTCGAACCCGTGTCCCTTGTATTGGCAGGCAGATTCTCAACCACTGTGCCACCAGGGAAGTCCAAGGGGCCAAACTTTTGATATTAAAAATTATTCCAACACTCATCAATGTCTGCTACTACTTTATGCCTGCACAAGGTCATGTGGCCATTTTAATCTTAAATCAATGAAGAAAAGACTATCGTTGCTCTAGGACCGTTGGTGTGAGATTCTGGAATTGAATATATGGAATGCAAGAGCTGATTCTGAATATATACTGAACCCAGGACATACATTTAGGGAGAAAATTTTTAGACCAATTCCTTATGTAAGTTTGTTAACTTTTCTAACAATAGGCTGAACGTGTTAAAAAAAATGTTTGGATTATTTGAAAGTAAGAGTTAAGCAGGTTCTGCTAGTTTACTAGCTGTTCTAAATCTTAATAAATAACTTTTGATCACGCTTGTGCCCCAAAGGGTTTTATCCACAGCCTGATATCTTTAAGACCTTACTCACATCTTCTGTTTGTCAATATTAATCTCTTTCTCAAACATCAGAAATAGAAGATACTGTAAAGTCAGAAAGGCACTAGCAATTACTGTATCAAGAGCATACTATGTCAAATTCAAAGAGAGCAAGAAGGTGTCTTGTGTTAAAGTCAGTAAGAAACGGGGGCTACAGAGACAGGGAACCCAGGCCAGGAAAATGAGAGACCTTTAAGGGCTCAAGGGTCCAGGCAGTATCAGAAGATACAGTATTAATAATACAAGCCAAAGGTTTGTACAAGAGATTAAGGATCTGACTCAATAGATCTGAAAAAGTGGGACCACACATACCAGAAGCAAGAATGAACTTCAGCATAGAATAAGTATTGAAAGGAGACATTTGAAGTAGAGGCTGCTCTTCATGTGTTTCCTTCTCAGCACCTGGGATATATCTAGTCCAAGGCAAATGATGAAGGCCACCTGGATGAAGGCAGGTGTGTTTGAAGGCTGAGCAAGATGGCTTCGAACACGGGGACTGTGCTCTCATTTCTTCTCTAAGTCCCTCTATTCTGTACATTGTAGTTGTTCTACAAATTCTCACTAAGTGAAAGTTGTGTGGATGAAACACACACACATGTATGCACACACACATGTGCATGCTTGCTTTGAAGGGACCTTGGACCAGACTTAAGACACATATGTTTAGCAGTGAATGGATTAGCTTGGATTTGACTGCATGCTTTATTTGCCTAATTTACCAGAACTGTTATTGATCAGAATAAGAGTTACCATCTTTCAATTCCTGTGTACAATTCTGAGGCTTCCTCATCACAGACTTCCTGTACAATGCAGCTCTGTATTCACTGAGGTCCCTGCTGACTTGTGTGTTACTTTATGACTCTTTTGGGACTGTTGATAGGGAAGATTTCCCAGGACCTATGAGGTGAGTGAGAATTTGAACCATGAAAAATATATAAGAATTCACTAAATTTCTCTTTAGAGTTTGCTTTTGTGGAAAATATTAGGAAGATGAGGCATCGATAAGCATTTTCAAACAGTATAGAATTTTTTAACTAGAGGGGACTATGTAAGTTCACATGGAAATGTTTTGGGGCTATGATGTTATAGAATTTAAGTTGTCATTGCAACGTAGTTGGAAGCCCCATGAACATGTGAAAACTCAGCAGTTGTGATAAGAACTGTTTTCATGTCCTAGTCCTACCACAATATTGTAGGGTGACTTGAAAAAATTATTTTACCTCTCTAGATCTCCATTTCTTTGTATGAGACATGACACTTTTAGACTAAACCTGTAGTGTCTTTCTTAGCTCTGTTCATGATATATATTTTGTTAATCTAACAAAGTTTTGGCAAATAAAGGTAAATACTTACTGACTGATCCTGGCCCTCACAAAGCCATGTGGTTCTAAGAGACAGAAGTGGTCTCATGGGTTGGATAAACAAGAGGAGAAGGATATGGGTGAATAAATCTACAAGTTGAGCATCTTGCTGAAGTGTATGGTAAAGATGATCTGCTGGGCTCTGGACATCTGATTGCATACACAATTGCTTTTTACAAGTAGAATTGCAGGTGACAAAAAGTTATGTCAATATCTGAGTGAGGTGTAGATTAGCAGTACCTAATTTCTCAGGGAGAGCTGATAAATGATACACAATGGAAATAAGGCCAATAGGAAGGGCATCCAAGTAAACTGGAGTAAAGTCCAACCTACAGATTGTTCCCAGCAGAGGTGTAAGAGATTCAATTGTAATTGGCAGAGAAAGTATTTGCTCTCTACATGAGAAGAGCCGGCAAGAACAATGGAAGGGGGCTGACAAAAGAAATGAGACACTCCCAAAGGATGCAAATACTGCTACGGTCATGCAGCACAAACCTACCCCCTCCTATTATGTTTTATATTATCTCACCTCTTTTTTTCTCAGAAACAGTTTTCTTCTTTTTTTTTTTTTCTCTTCCTTTTGTCTTCCTTTCACCTCTTGAAAGACTTGAGATTTAGTTTATAGCCTCTGTATACCAATGAAAACTGGTACTTGAACCCTTAAGTTGGAAGATTCTTACTCAGAGGCCCCTGAGAGATTCTCACAACAGAGCTGCTTCTGGGGACTTGGGAAATGACCAGTCTCTCTGATTTCCTGGGGAAAGCCACCACAACAAAGTCCTCAAGGTCAAAGCTCAGCTTTACACTGCACAAGAAATTGCAAATTTTGACTTTTAGGTGGGTTCACAGAGAGGTCACCAGGACTAGTTCCTGCACACATTGCCAGTAACAACAGACTTGTCCACAATGAAAAAAAAGAAGAAAAGAAAAAAATTGGAATAATGTTGCAAAGTCTCTGTGGATGAATTTAAAAGCTTGATGAAATGATTGATCAAGTGGCTATACAATTTGATTAAATGGATCAAAGAGTGGCTTGGAGTGTAACAGCAAACACATAAACTTAAGTGCAGCAAAGCAAGATTTCTCATTTCCGTGACTTTTGCAACATTAAACTTATAGGCTTCTTGTTGTTTACCAAGGAGATGCACAGTTGTCTGAAGCCTCTCCCTGTGTCCCCTTTGTCCCCAAATGTGATTTGATGTCCTTCTGCTCTCTTGAATCTCTTTTCACTCTTCCCCTCTATTTCAGGCAATAGTCTCAATGAACCTTAGAAACCAGGTCCAAGCCTGCATAGACAGACTGTCTGCAAAGCTCATAATGTTGCTGCCAGTCCAGGTCATCACTGTTAAACACGGGCTCTCTCCAGATCTGGCAAAGCATCACAGCTGTCTCTGTGTTTGGAGAACCAAGGTTGTCTGAAAGGAAGCATTGTTCATCGACAGCACTCTGTCCAAAGCATCCTTACTTGGGAAGGCTGTACCAGGGGTCACTAGACCCTTTCCAACTACAACTCTTGGGCAGGAGGGTAGAAGTTTCCTAGGTAAGAAAGTTAACGTTTCACCCTAGAAGAAATTCTTTATCTTCTAAAAATAAGGGGACACGTTGGAAACAAAAGAGACTTTTAATTCAAATACAGCTGGTAAATATAGTTTTACAGTAGTGAGGAGAACTTACCAACACAAAACTAAGTCGAAAACTCTTCTTGGATTGGAAAGCGAGCTACCTATGAAAAAGAGCCTGTGTTCTTTCATGTGGCCTGATCCCCATTGGATAAAAAGCCCTTCTTGCCTCCCAGTCACTTTAATGTAAGTTATGGGGGAAAAAAGTCTTTGCACTTGATCTCAGTTTTCAGTCTTGGTGTTTAACATGTCACTGTTCTTTTTTTTTTTTTTTGGTACGCGGGCCTCTCACTGTTGTGGCCCCTCCCGAGCACAGGCTCCGGATGCGCAGGCTCAGCGGCCATGGCTTACGGGCCCAGCCGCTCCGAGGCATGTGGGGTCTTCCCGGACCGGGGCACGAACCCGTGTCCCCTGCATCGTCAGGCGGACTCTCAACCACTGCACCACCAGGGAAGCTCACATGTCACTGTTCTTAATGCAAACATTTCAAAAAAGTTTGAACCCTGTTTGAGACCCTGGAGCTGTAAGCTCATTTTGCATGGATTAGGGACTGAAGACTGTGAGTCCTTGGTTTTGTTTTTCCTTTTGGTGAAGTTGTGGTAAACTGTTCTCCATAGTTTGGACTTTGGGTGTTGGCCCACTGAGCTCACGGCAGATAGCACTGCTGTGGAATGCACGGAACCGCTGAGAACCAGGCAGCCTGCAGAGAAGGTCCTTCTAGGGTCAGTTTGGAAGGAGCCACAAAAAAAAGGGTGAGGGTTAATGACTCCTTTCACAAGGCTTGCTGGCAATGGTACTTCACCTCAAATGGAAATTTTCAGAAGTTTCTGTACTGCTCACAAGAGCCTTCCTGGAGTTGAGTAGCAGAAAGCTAGGCCAAGCATAATGTAGTGACTCTGCTGAATGCAGCTCTGTCTCTAGGAGCTCATCATCATCACCAAACATCATTTATTAATAGCCCACACGCATATGGTGCAGAACAGACCACGTTAAACAAGCAGGGTTGAGTTGCTGTTCCTCTGGAGGGCCACAATTTAAAACACGAAAAGATCAACTCTTGCTTCTGTTAAGCTGTGTTCTGACAGCCCAAGAACACCGAGAAAGGAGATTGCTTACACAGTGACTAATAAATAAATAAATAAACACAAATAATAGTAATTCGTACACTAAATATAATACTAATTAGTATAGGTATCATTAATTAAGGGCTTTCTTTGTGCCAGGTCCAATGCTATTTGCTTATGCTATTGCAAAATGATCTTTACTGCAACTCAATGAAGTAGGTATCATTAATATATCTAGCTTATGAAAGAGACAAATGAAGTGTAGACAAATTAAATGATTTGCCCATAAAAACAAAGTTACAGGATAGCAGAGCCAGGACTGAGATTTATTAAAGTCCAAAGACCAGGCTAGGTCATACTGTTGCAGGAGAATGGAACGTGAGAGGATGGTCACAGCCCCGGTCTCTGTTGAGTCCCTGGAATGGGCCGCCAAAGTGGGAGTACTTGGCTTCACTTAGGAAAGAATTCAACAGCAAGCCATAATAAACTGAAAGCAAGTTTATTTAGAGAGAAACACACTCCATAGATAGTGTGTGCCATCTCAGAGGGTGAGAGGCGGCCCCGGAATATGGGGTGATTAGTTTTTATGAACTGGGTAATTTCATAGGCTAACTAGTGGGAGGAATATTTTAACTATTTGGGGGGAGGGGTGGAGATTTCCAGGAATTGGGCCACTGCCCACTGTGTTGGCCTTTTATGGTCAGTGTTGGAACTGTCATGGCTCCTGTGAGTGTGTCATTAGCACGCTTATGCGTTACAACAGTCGTATAATGAGGCTCAAGGTCTACTTGAATTTGAATCTTTCACCATCTTGAGCCTAGTAGATTCTAACCAGTTTTTGTTGTGTCCTTTTCTTCTCAATGGATGTGACATTCTTTTAATCGCTGTGCCCTGCCTCCTTCCCTCCTGTCTCAATATTGCCAGTTCTCATGAGAGTTGAAAGTTGGCCTTGGGAGGATTAGTAGAATATTTATATTTACAATATAATAACTTCTATAATTTTTATAGCATGATAATTTATCTGTGACTTTAATAAAGTTCAGGAACCACCTCATTTGACTCTTTTTATTTAAAATGGTGTTGCTCCTACCATTAATGGGGTTAAGAATGTTCTTTGTCAGGAGAAACAGAAGTGGGACTGGTGGGTCTTAAGAGTCTCTAACTAGAGTAGTTTACATGCCAAATTGCATGAAGAAGACTGATCTAGATAACTGGTAAGAATAATCCAGGCCACAGAATTTTGAAAAGCATGCTTCTGAAATCAAGCAGGGCCTGTGGGTCCCTCCTGGGTACAAAAGCCTTTCTGTGTCCCCTGTTTCTTGTTTGTAGGGAAAAGGCTTCAGCCCTCCTAGACCTTCTCTGAGTTCCAAAGGGCAGATTCAAACAGATACTAATCAGGTAAATGAGGGAATGCAGAAACAAAGGAAAAGCAGTCAAACCTAGTTCCTCCTCAAGGAATATACATAAAAGTATATCTTTGAGTTCTTCTGCAGGAACTTAGGCTCCCACCCAAGTAGAGGATGGTAACTTGAGGTTAAGTGCAAGATTCCTGGAGCACCACCCTGTTACCTCACCACCAACCAATCAGAAGAAAGTCACACACCCTGCAGCTCTCACTCCATATTTTGCCTTTAAAAATTTTTCCCTGTTTGGGTCTTCTTGAGCATGAGCCACCCGTTCTCCTAGCTTGGCCCTGGCAATAAACTTTTCTCTGCTCTGAACTCTGACATTTCAGTTTGTTTGGCCTCACTGTGCATCAGGCGCATGAACTTGGGTTCGACAACACTTCCTACAATAATCTATGATTAATAACCCTCAGATGGTGGATGTATGTATATGTATAGCTGATTCACTTTGCTGTACATCTGAAACTAACACAACATTGTAAATCAACTCTACTCCAATTAAAAAGAAAACCCCTCAGATGGGAGGGAAGAGGACTCAAGTAATTTCAATCTCTTTTCTTTGGTATTGATCCAGCTTGGTGTTCTCTGAGCTTCCTAGATCTGTGGTTTGGTATGTGACATTAATTTTGGGGAAATTCTCATCATTATTGTTTCAAACATTTTTTCTGTTCCTTTCTCTCTTTCTTCTCCTTCTAGTATTCCCATTACACACATGTTACACCCTTTGTAATTGCCCTTGGATATTCTGTTCTTTTTTTTAAGTCTTTGCTCTCTTTGCTTTCAGTTTTGGAGGCTTCTATTCAGACATCCTCAAGCTCAGAGATTCTTTCCTTACCTGAATAAACCCATCAAAGGCATTCTTTATTTCTGTTACAGTGGTTTTTTTTTTATCTCTAGCATTTCTTTTTCGTCCTTTTTTAGGATTTTGCTTACATTGCCCATCTGTTCTTACATGTTGTCTACTTTATTCTTAGAACCCTTCGCATATTAATGATAGTTTTAAATTCCTGGTCTGATAATTCCAACAGCCCTGCCATATCTGGTTCTGATGCTTGCTCTGTCTCTTCAAAGTGTGTTTCTTACTGTTTGGTATGCCTTGTTATTTTTTCTTGGTAGCTGAACATGACTGTAACAGGTAAAAGGAACTGCTGTAAATAAGCCTGTAGTAACGAGGTGGTGAGGTGTGGAGGAGGGGAAGCATTCTGTAGTCCAATCACTAGGCCTCAGTCTTTTGGTGAGCCTATGCTTCTGGACTGTGAACTTCATAAGCTTTCTGTTTTTTTTCTCCTTAGGTGGGACAGGATGGCTACAGTGGGCTGGAGTTGGGTATTTCCCTTCCCCCAAGTCTGTTAGGTTTTGTTAATACCCAGCAGGTGAGGCTCTGGTTAACTAGTTTCCCCTGAGGGCAAGCCTATCAAGAACAGAGCATTGTGGGATATTTCAAAATGGTTCCTTATCTCCTTCCCTCTGCTGGAAGCATGAGAGGATTTTTCTCTGGTGTTTTATGAGGGAATCTGGTCGGGTTCTTGGAGGTAAATCCCCCTGTTACTGGATTTCTGTGGAGATTTTTAACTCTCAGACTTGTCCATGCTGAACCGCCATCCGTTCGTCAATTACAGTTCCCGGCTTCCTGCCCTACACTTGGTTCCCAAAGGTAATTACTTATATTTGCCTGTCTCTCTAATCTTGGCAGCAGTGGTTTGCCCTGTGTCCTCTCCTCTGTTATGGATACAGGATGAGTTGTTGATTGTTGTCTTTTCAGCTTTTCACTTATTGTTAGAATGGGATTATGGCTTCCAAGCTCCTTACACGAGGAACCAGAAACCAGACCCCATCCCCCAGGCCCTCATCATCCCACTTAAAGCAGAGAGCTGACTGAATAGTGCTGGTTGGTGTAATTGCACAAAACAATATCCGTTTGGAAACCAAGACCTCCCACCATTACTGCTGTTCCTGCCTGTGGGTCTGAGCGCAGCTAGTAGCAGCATGGAAGGAAGGCAGATGAACATTTGTGTAGATGCAGCACAGCAACTTTAAGATGGAGATTGATTCAGGGGTGGGGCAGTTGTGCAGCTTCAGAACACATCTTGTGCTTAGGAGAGTTTATCTCTTAGCCAGTGTTTGTTTGGTTCTATTTTTACTTACTGGTGGCTATCTAATATTAATTTCTCCATTTATAATACAATTAATTCTTCTACCTGTTCATTATGATGATTTTTATGAACATCTTTCCTGATAATTTTAATATTAAAACTCCCCTTTTGCTTGAACTTATTGACTTCCCCATTTGTAACATCATTTTTTCTCCTACCTGATCATTATACTGACCTCCATGAACATCTTTTCCAACTACCACTCTGTTGTTGTTGTGGAAGTATGTAGTGGGTGTTGTAGTGTGTCACCCAGATTCTCCCTGCTGTTCTGTGGCCCCTGTTCCCACACCTGCAGGGAGTCATGGCTGCAAATATCTCACAGCTGAGTATCTCTTTGGAAACTGCTCTAGAATAAAGATAGCTTCTTTGCTCAAGTTTACACCCACTCCCTGGAGACAGCTCACAATTAAGTAATTGGTCTATGTGGGTGTACCTTAAAGACTTGGCCTCCTTGCCTTAATTCTAGAAAACTCTGAAAGACCTTTCTAGATCCAGGGCTTCCTGAAGGATTGGCTAAGGCCCCTGTTAGAACTGCACTGCAGAAGTTCAGCTTCTCCCTTTGCTCAGTCCTCCTTCCTTACTCCTTTACAGGTGTTGTTCAGCCTTAAAATCTGTTTTCTGGGGAACCCAACTTAAATACTAGTTGGTATCAGGAGTGGTCTGAGGATCCAGACTGTATAATGGAATTTTGGAGCTGGATTACCTGCTATCTGGAGGGCAATGAGAACCCCACCCCTGGTGGAGGGATGCCGTAGCAGTGCATTTAGAACTTTCACAGGTGGTGAACCAGGGTAGTATCCAGTGGAAGAAATGCCCTGCCGGGCACAATATCTTAGGCATTTTAGAGGTTCTGGTAAAGTAGTAATTATCAGACAAATGCAATCAGATGGCTTTTACTATGTGCAAGCAGTGCATTGGAGAAAGGCAAGGGCTAAGAGGTAATAACTCATAACTTTAAGGTAACGTATGCAAGCCAGAGGGTCTTCTTGACAGAATACAAATAAAATTTTGTCTCTTACAACTAGAGGAAGAAAAAGTTGAAGATCAAGCCCAGGGGTTGATTATGAGGGTAGTGGAACTTAAGAGAAGGTTGAATTTTCAACCCCAGCAAGTCTGGTATACTGAGATTGGGGCCCTGGTTAGAAAGTAGTAGGACTGGAGACTTGAAATGGGGACATCTGTGTTTGTCTTCCAAATCCTTGAGTCCTCAGATTTCCTAAAACTCTGGACCCACAGAAGTGGCCCACTCCACATTGTTAGATACTAGTCCCCCTTGCTGCTTGAAGATGACACACAGGCTTTGAGAGACAACACACACTCCCTTCAGTGCTATCCTTACCTTCATTTCTGGACACTGGCCCAAGACCTAAGGTTAATTCACAATATAAAGCGGTCAAGGAGTGCTGCACCTGCTAAGGGAGCAAAGAGGCTTAAACCCAAGTAACTATTTGGCCAGGCTAATATGTATTGGCAGGAACTAGGAGGGTGGGTGTGTGTGTATCCTTAGGGTGCTGGATCAAGGCAAAGAGGTAGACCATTAGGCTGGATAAGGGAAAATCTATCTCCATGAGAGCACTCTCCCAGGTTACAGGATTTAACACCCTATCAAGAACGCAGGAGATGGGGCGAATATGCTCCTAAGATTGTTCTTGGAGGCTTGGGAGGAATCATGGCCCACGTGAAGTGAAGTAGAAATGTCAGGACTTCTATGGCCGATGGAGGAGGCGGGATCAAAAGGCTGGAGAGGACAGGGCCAGCAGGGTGGACATCTAAGTTAGGCTAAACACCAGCTGGCTGTGCTGCATGGGAGAGCCCGAACGACATGTTATTTACCTAGGTGATGAAAAATCTGCTTGTGAGAGGTGTATCTGCATGGTTGAGAAGCTAATTGGTAGCTGTCCTCTTTAAGTGGAGGCTGGTAAAAAGACCAGGTGGTAGCACTAACCATAATAAGCCAGGTGGGTGCAGTTACCATAATGAATATCACAGTCACCATGGCAGCCAGGGACCTTTACCTGCAGAGGGCTCTGGCCCCGGTTGAAAAACACTCAGCGTTCCCAGGGGCAGAATAGATGGGGAGCCAATGAGGTTATTATTTAATTTACACAAACAAATCAAGAATGAGTGATCAAGATGCCAAAGCAGACACCTGAACAAAAGTTGTGCTTCCTGGACGCACTGACACAGGGAGAGGCCTGGTCTCTACAAGGAAGAACACTGAAACACCATGGCAAGTGTATATAGTAGTAATTCCCTCAGTCCTTCCCCAAAGGAACTTGACTATTTACTCAGATAACTTCATTGGGAAAAGGGTAATAACCAGACATTCTGAGGGCTGGTGGACACAGGGCCCAAGCTGACTCTGATACAAAAGGGTCTGAAGAATCATCATGGTACCTTGTTAGAATGGGGTTATATAGGGGCTGGTAAGAGCTGGAGTCCTGGCCCCAGTCTTGCTCACATGGACTCACTAGAGCCATGGGCTCACCCCATTGTTAGTTACCCCCATCCCTGAATGAACAGCCATACATGGTAGATGGCAGAATACACATATTGGGTTCTGAGCCTGGGTTTAGAACAGTGAGACAAAACAATACACATCTCAGGTAGAGGGGTGGTGACAGATATGAATGCCACGATTAGACATTTAAAGAATGCAGAAGAGGAGTTCCTTATCACATCTTCACTTAATTCACCTGTCTGGCCCCTAAAAGAAAGAACTGGATCCCAGAGGATGGCAGCAAATCAGTCAAGGGGTAGTTCCAATGATAGCTTCTGTATCTTTGCTAGAGCAGATTAACAAAGCACCTCAGGTACAAAGCATGTAACCACGGATCTAAGAAATGCATTATTTCACATACCTATGAAGGAGGATTAGAAGCAGGTCTCATTCACATGCTAAAAAACAGTATACATTTGTGGCCTTACCCCAGGGCCCTGTTAGCTCTCCTACCTTCTGTCATGATATGGACCAACAGGATCTGGACCACCTGGATGTTCCATAAAACATCACATTGATCTATTGCTGATACCATGTTAATTGTACCAGACAAACAAGAATGTTGGAGGCCTTGGTAAGATACATGGTAGGAAATAAGCTCTGAAGATTCAGTGACCCAGCACATTTTTTTTTACCATTGGACCACCAAGGAAGTCCCAAGAGCAAGTGGTTTTGTATTCACTTGCCATCTAAAACTTTGCACCAGTGCCTCTCATTCAGTTTCCAATCATGGGGGTTCCTTAAAATCAGCCAATAGAGGGAGGAAAAAAGATTTTTTTTCATGTAAGTGTAGGCTTGATATATAGGGGCAAGTTAGAAAAGGATTACTGCTGCCCTGAAGCCCCACTTGAGATAACCCTGAAAGACAGTAGTGAGGGAAAATTCAATGAGCAGAGCTTTAGTCATCTACTTTATGTGGAAGGAGAAGCAGCTTGAGGTAAGAATATACATGGACTCCTGAGTTGTTAATGGTTTTGTGGTTGAACTAGGGTGGGATAGATGTGGTGAAAGGAGAAACATTGGAATATTAGAAGGAAGTCTGGGGAAGAGGCACATGAATAGATCTATGGGGTGGGAAAAAAGTGCGAAGATCTCTTTATCAGATATTCATTCTTACCAGGGAGCATCAAACACGATGGTCTTCCTAGTGCTGGCCGTTATGTATGAGCCCAAGAGCGTGGGCTCCCACTCACGAAGACTGATAGAGCTCCTATCACTGCTGAATGTCCAAAACCCCACCAGGACACTTCTTTCTTATATCCTCCAAAGGCTTAATTTATGTGGGGTGGGGGGTGGCAGGGAGGAGGGCACTGGTAAAAAGTGTTTGCATCTGGGGGAAGTGAATAGAAAAATATCCTCTATCCCTGAGGGAGGGGCAGGGACACTGAGAATAACACACGCTCCAGATCCAGGGTCAAAGTGCATGTCTAACACTGATTCTTAATCAGAACAGAGGCTTCCACCCTTTTCCACCCCTTCACACACATACACACACACACACCCACATCCACATGCCCACCCTAGGCCAACAAATGTCAAGTAACAAATATTAGTGGAAAATTCCTGGGGGAGTTTCAAGAGTGTGGGACCATACTTTCTCTAAGGTTAATGCAAAGGGAAGACCTAAGACTGAGGGCAGATTAGATGTTGAGAAAACCCATCTGGGGAAACTATCCCCACCGTAAACACAAAGTAGTTCTTCAAACCTCGGTTTGAAGCCTGAGGTTCACTGAGGGTAACCATAGCAACAACAACCCTCTGAACCCACTCTTCTCCAAAGAAGATTATGCAGATGGTAAATAAGCACAAGAAAAGATGCTCAACTTCATCAGTCATAGGGAGATGCAAATTAAAACCATAATGAGATACTACTTTATCTATTGGAATGACTAAAAAAAAGTAACAGTGCTAGGTGCTCACCAGGATTGGAGCAACTGGAACTCTCAGGCACTGCTGATAGATATGCAAAAATCTATTGTTATTTGGAAAACAGTTTTATATTTTCTTATAAAGTTAAACATATACTTACCACATGATCCAGAATTTATTCTAGGTATTTATCCAAGAGAAATGAAAACATGTTTTCTGTATGGAAATGTTTATAGTAGCTTCATATTTGCCTCAAACTAGAATCAACTGAGAGGTCCTTCATCTAGTTAAGGGATAAACAAACTGTAGTACATTCATACCATGAACTACTACTCAACAATGAAAAGAATGAACTATGATTCACAATAACAAGGATGGATCTCAAATTTGCTTTGCTAAGTGAAAGTAGCCAGACCCCAACCGTTACAGCTTGTATGATTTCATCATATGACATCTGGGAAAGGCAACACTACATGGATGGAAAACAGAGCAGTGGCTGCTGGCAACTAGGGTTTAGCAGTTGCTGGGAATTAAGGCTTAGTGGTTGTTGACAATAAAGGGGAGCAGGAGGGAACATTTGCTGTGATGGAACCGTTCTCTATCATGATTGTGATGGTATCATAGGGCTCCATTTATTTTTTAATACCCACAGAACTGTACACCAAGAGTGAGTTTTACTGTATGTAAATTGAAAAATTAAAAAGAAATCCTTAAACTGTAAACAAATAGAAGTGATGAAAGGAAAACTGACAAATCTCATTAGATAAAAATTCTAAACTTTAGTAAAAATCTCTAATATTATAAAACCTCATAAAATAAAAAGATGAACAATAAACTGTTAAAATATTTGCAGTAAATACAATAGACAAAGGATTAGTACCATTATTTTAAAGTTGAATATCAATAAGAGGCATGATACAGAACCTGAAAATTTTCAGAAGAGGATAGCGAGTGGCTGTTAAACAGGATAAATTTTTTTTTTTTTTTTTTTGGGGGGGTAGGGGGGCCTCCCCCTTTTGTGCCCTCCCCCTTTTGGGAGCACAGGCTCCGGACGCGCAGGCTCAGCGGCCGTGGCCCACGGGCCCAGCCGCTCCGCGGCATGCAGGATCTTCCCGGACCGGGGCACGAACCCGCTTCCCCTGCATCAGCAGGCGGACTCTCAATCACTGTGCCACCAGGGAAGCCCAGGATAAAATATTTTATTCTTACAAGTAATAGAAATGCAAATAATGAGAGCATGTAATATTTCAAACATCAAAGTAAGATAGGTTCACAAAAGATAATATTAAAATCTGGTTAAGGCTGGACTTGTGGAACTGTAAATTGGTGTAAATTTTTTGAAAAGGAATTTTACAAATTATGTCATTAGCCTTAAACGTATTCTTTATGTTTGAGAAATTCTTCTTCTTGGAAATTATTCTAAAAAAGTAATTACATATTATTTACATATGACTATATTATATATATATAAAAGAAAGAATCACATATATATTTATATATACAGAAAAATACCAGTGGAAGAGAGAGAGAGAATACGTTTGAAACCAATCTAATTTTTAAAAAAAATTTTTACCAATAGAAAAATGTCCAGGTAAATTATGGTACATTGTAAAATGGAGAATTATGCAGGTATACAGTGTTAATAAGCAGCACCTTAATGATAATGATGACATGAGGTAGTCAAGATAATCTAAATATTACATGATGTCATAACACACAGACATATCCCACCAATATATTAAAAATGCTTATCTCCACTTGGTAGAGTCATAAGTAAATGTTATTTTCCTTCTCTCTTTTATGTAGTTCAACCTTTTTCAAAAGAGATTAAAATTTTTTTTTAAAAAAAGTACCTGGGGGTCTGAAGAATCTTTTATTTCTTTCCCTTAGCAGCATAGACAGAGATGAAGGGCAGGTAAGTAGGAGTAGCTTTCTTCCCTGATTTTCCCAGGAAATGCCTGGTCCTTTAAATTAACCATTTGGCTGCTTTGGCTAGTGCAAAGCAGGGTCCATGGTCCCTTCTTGGAAGTCGGAGAGTTGTTATCTCAAATTGGGGAAGAAATGGGTGTAGAGTCTGGGACTGAATTGTTTTCTCTGAGGATATGAAAATAGAAAATATCCTAAAAATCGTTAAAACTGATTAGGATGCAATCTGACAGTATCTAAATACCGACATAGGGCACAAATCCTTCAACCCATCAATCTCTGTCTTGGAAATCTAACCCACAGGAATGAAAGCACTGGCATCTAAAGATACCTATGCAGTCACTTCCGCTATAACACTTCACTCTGAAAATGTGAATTTGTTCCAATGCAATTGATATATTAGGGAACACTTTGAGCATAACATGAGTTTCGCTTTGGCTTATACACAATTTCCTATGCAAAAAATACTAAGGGATGGCAGGAAACTGCACCCAGCTGAACCCAGCTGCCTGGGAAAACACAAAATACACCTCATACATCTCCAGTTACCTTAGTTCACTGTGTGTGTTAGGAGCTACACCCGTCCACATCTGGCGTTATAACTTTCTATCTGATTCCAGATAACCCTTCTTCCACCTCTTCACGTTAACTCACAAGCAACAACCCTTCTGATGCCCATTTCCTAAAGCAGATTTCAGGTCTTTTTCAAGGTTGAGTGACATATCTATTGCAGTATTTATGTATTTCTTAACCATTTATCATATGTGAAATTGTGCTACCATTTTTTAGGGTCCTAGTTTTCAATATGTTGCTTTCTTGGGGGAAGGTTTTTGTACATTGTGCTCCCTAACCCCATACTTTGCAGAAGCCCTGTGGTTTTTATTGCATAATTTTGCATAGCCAGGTGAGTTTTAGGGATGCATGTATCATGTTATAGCAGAACTTAGTGTGGAAGGCTGTTTATTGCAGGATTTTTTTTTCTTTCTTTCTGTAGTGGCCAAAAACTGGAAACAAAGAACTCTCAATAGGGACATGACTGGATAAAGTGGCTTTATTCATGCTATGGAATACTGCACAGCTTTTAAAAGAATGGATTAGTGTTATAATAGCACCTTAGAAGGATTTCCACAGTATTGTAAAGCTATATTTTTTGAGTACATGCTTTATGCCAGGCATGATGTTATTTTAGTTCTTAATTTCCCTAAGTGTAGGATACAAAAATAAGTGCAATGGGAGCTTTTAAAAACAACAACAACAACGACAACAAAACAGACAAAATGGTGGAAAATCAGCAGACTTCCTAATTTGTTGCAGGATCCAGATCCATAAGTAATTCACTCTGATACAAATCAGATAGTGACTTCCAAAGGGCTGATGGGCTTCCCAAAAAGGCAAATGTATTTTAGGAGTATAACTGAGGGAAAGGCACTGTCCTGACCTAAACTCTAAGTGTTTTAGACACAGCAAGGCAGATGAAATGCATATATGAATAACAGCAATACAAGGAAGTATGTAGCAAATGCTAAATAAGAGGTGTAAGTTAGGTATCCTAGGGCTTAGAAAGTTCCCTTTCCAGCTGAAGACTGCAGAAAATCATGGAGGAGATTGATTTAAGATACTCTTTAAATTATAGGTGAGACTTTAATTTTTTATTTTAATTTAATTTTTTATTTTTTATTGAACTATAGTTGATTTACAGTGTTTCAGGTGTACAGCAAAGTGATTCAGTTATACATGTATTCTTTTTTAGATTCTTTTCCATTATGAGTTGTTACAAGATATAGTTCCCTGTTCTATACAGTAGGTCCTTGTTGTTTATCTATTTTATATACAGTAGTGTGGGGGACTTCTTTTAAATTTTGGTGATGGATGTTAATTTATTGTGGTAATCATTTTGAGATATATATGTCCCATCATTATGTTGTACACCTAAAACTAATAGTGTTATATGTCAATTTTATCTCAATAAAATATAAATTATATATATTTTTTTAAAAGAAAGAAATCACTATCTATCTGATCAACTCTATGATGGTTTTATATTTCTTGATCCAAACTCATTCCTAGAATAGATACAGTGCCCTACCCAGCACTTAGCAAAATGCCTTACAACGAGCAACTTGGAGTCAAAACATAAGAAACCAACTTAATGGCAATCATTCTAAAACATGCTACTCCAACACCAGTTGGCTTCCTGAACTTTAGAACCATGTACCACACTACCTAAGGGGTATCACTCAGCACCTCAAACACTTTTTGTACCAAACAGAACCCTTTTTATCCTTAAATCTGCCCCTTTGAGTTTCTAATTTCAGTTAATGGCACCATAGTCCCCCAGCTGTTGAAGTTAGGATGCAGGCACCATCCTAACTCTGTACTCTGTTGGGCTTAAACAGTTTTAATATCTTTATCAGAGACTGATAACTCTTCCAGAGTATTTTCTTTTTAAATCTGGAGACTAGTCACATAATAAGCTGAGAAAATATCCACAGTGACCGTGGTTCCCTCATATCCCAGAACCAAAAAGAAGAAGAAAGGAGGAGGAAATGGTCCACACCGTGCCCTCTGGCTCATCCTGGTGCCACCAGATCCCTGACTTTGGTGAGAGGAATCCCTGGAGAGGGCAGAGAGGGGTCAAACCTGCAGAGTTGTCAAAAGGCAAGAAGATGGGAGAAAAACTTTCCTCAGGAAGAAGCTATATGAGGACCCAAATATTAAATATGTGTCATTATGGGGTTTTTTCCCCAAATTATACAGCTTAATTCTACCCACAAGGGTATTAACATAGGTCTCTCCCTTCATTCCTCAACAGTAATTAGGACTCTTTAGTTGGAAGACCCAAACCAACCAGCTAAAGTTAACAAGGAGAATACTTTGGTTCACCTAAACTGCTCATGATAAAGGTGGGAGCAGAGCTGGCCCTAGGGCTGACAGGAACCTGGGATCAAAATACCCAGAACGCACTCTCCCCATCCCCTTTATTCTCTCAAAGTAGTAAGCCAGCTTCACACCACGGCCCGGGACCACCAGCTTCTCAGCTCAAGCCTGGTGGGGAAAGGGAGGCTCTCTCCCTGCCTCAGTTCAAACAAATCCCAAGAAGAAGACAGTAGGAGTTTTCTGGGTCCTTGAGGGCAACCTCTGTGCTCATGAAGGACTGATTGCAATGACTTGGTTTCTAAGATATTCAATATATTGAAGCAATGAAGTATTTTTTTCCTTTAAGCTTTTAAGTTCAGACTACAAATCTTATTCTATCTATAAATCTAATAAATTTTTTTTTCACAACTCGTGTCTGGGACTTTTATGTAAAAGTTTTAAGAGCAGGTTTACAGAGTTTGAAGGAACAAAATAAATATTTTTAATAGTAATAGTGTGGAGGATTTGGAGTTTAGGCTTATTTTATAAACATGTGAGTATCAGCTCAACATGATAGTTGAGTACCAACCAAGAATCACAGATGAAAAAGTCAATTCAAGTAAACATATAGGTCACATTCTGATTTCAGGAAGGACAATTAATCACCTGACCTATGTCCTCTCATAGAACTAGTCAGAAGAATGACTAGAGAACTCCAGGAGCTTGGCCTTCAGAGTTCTAGTTAGGAACCACCCTTTATTGTCTGTGACATTGAGCAGGGCACTTCACCTCTCTAGGCTTCTCATCTTTGAAGTGAGGATTTTCAACAAGATGGTCATGACCTTTAGGATTCTGCAGTTCCTTGACAGATAAGCTTCTGTCTCGTTTCCGAGGATTTGCAGGAATCATGCTGTTTTGCATCTGCCCTTCAACTTTACTGAAAGGTGTGCTTTTCCGATCTGGATTTATTTGGCGTAGAAGAATAGTTATCAAATGGAGTCTCTTCTTTGGGTGAAAGGAACTCCATGAGCTGGCGCATTCTAATGTATTGGCTCATGTTTACGAATTTAATACATTCTCTTTGCAGGAAGAGAGCACAACCAGTTGGTGTAATTTATGATACATTCAGTATAACTATTTAGGTATCTGGGGACTTTTTCTCCTTGAAATGTCACAATGAGTTCAGCAGTGAAAATTCTTTACATGCAGCCATGAATACTAGTCATTACTTTCTTCCAATGGCCACAGAGAGACATCTACTCAGATTTCCTTTGTGCTCATGATATTTCTACTCCCCCCCCACATTTCCCATACACAACTTTGAAAAAGATCTTCTAAGGGATGAGAAAATAGAAAAAAAATATATATGAGAATCAGAATTACAAAGAACTTGCTGAGTGTACACATAGCTTCTTATATTAAGGGAGCAAGTTACAAGATGTCAAATCTGAATTCTTTTTTGGAGTTAGTGGGAGAGGAATGGAACAAGCCTTTAATGGAAGAGCAAGATCCTGCAACATGTTTTAAAAGGTCATTAGCAAGTTGCTGATAGATTTATTTTCTATTTGAGTGTGTCATGTTGAAGGTTAGGATTTGGCTTATTAACCCAGTTTCCTTTTTCTATTGGGGGATTGTAATCAGTGGTCTCCAAACCCTTTAGTTTATCAGGTTTATGATTCTATGCTCCTAATGGACTGTTTCCTTTCAAAAAGTCATGAATTTGTAACAGATGGAATACTAGTATATGTGAACAGATAATTTCTTCGAATAGCTTTCAATTTAGAAATCTAGGAGCTGTATAAAATTTGGTTTTACATATTTTAGTTTGCCTGGAATTCTTTTACATATATATAATTAATTTATTTATTAATTTATTTGGCTGTGTCAGGTCTTAGTTGTGGCGTGTGGGCTCAGTAGTTGTGGTATGTGGGCTTAGTTGCCCCGTGGCATGTGGGATCTTAGTTCCCTGACCAGGGACCAAACCTACGTCCCCTGCATTGGAAGGCATGTTCTTAACCACTGGACCACCAGGGAAGTCGCTGCCCTGAATTCTGCACTTTGTCATTCAAAATATTTTCAAAATGATCCCTCAACTGAGGAAGAATTTATCATGAAACACATTGCGAAGTAGACATAAAATTACACCTATGCTGTAACAAACGCTGTTGAAAGGGGGGAGCAGTGTGTCTGAGCTAGTGAGTTAGGATTTTTACTTTTATTACTATCATTTTTAGAGACTTACAATTGATTGCTTTGACATTGTTATTTATATCTTTTTCTAATTCTTAATTTATTAGGATACTTTTTGAGGGAGAAATAGTATCTCAATTTTAGAATTAAAAGCCAATTTCTAATTATGCAATGTTGCTGTAAGAGTTAATAAAGTTTGAATCAAAACATAAGAGTATGTAGCAGTAGCTGCAAACCAGATAATCCTCAAAATTCCGTCTCCTCTTGTCATTGTGCCAACTTCTCATCCCAGGGTAGGAGAATGCTGGGATAGCTTACTTTCCCCCTATGATTTCTCTGGTCCTTTTTGTTTTCCTTGGGCTTTTCCTCAATACAGAAAATATCCGATTTAACACTGTGTTGTCTCTTGTTCTCATTTAAATGGAGGTTGAAGGTTGGCTGCTACTTCCCATGGGACCCAGTGCATGAAGCAGCAGTTCCATTTCAGACTGAGTCAGTTGACTACACTGGTGGGAAAAGTAGAAGAGGGAAGGACACATTACCCTGGGGTCTGCTGCCTCATTCAAGGAAGAGGGCTTCTCCTCGAATATTTTATTTTGCAGCTTAGTGATTTGCTCGGTCCAGGCCAGTTTGGAAGCATCTCATGACTCCATTAATGTTTGTTTTGATTTATGTTGGATTGAAAAACATGTTGAAACTTCTAATTTTTTCTGCTAAATGGTTGCATGTTTGCATTTCAGAGTTTTACTGTCAGAATTGTCATGTAGCCTCGGCCAAGGTTATTTGGTTCTATTGGCTTTTGATTTCACTCTTGCCAATTAGTGGGCCTTCCAGTAGCCATTGTCTTGTTTACAAAAGCAGTTAGTTGTGTGTCAGAGTTCTGATCATGCCTGGAGGAAGGTCTTCTAAGCCAGCTCCAGAAAACTCTTGCAAATTTGGAATTTGGAAACAACAGTTCTGCCTCTGGACTCAATCACTGAATGTTCTGAATCAGAGTTTCCTTTTTCTGCCTCAATTTCTCCATCTGGAATATGGAAATGTGGTGAAATATAGGGATGGTGTTGTAGTAGACCATAAATTTAAAATAATTAAAAGGCCTTGGCAAATCCTTCATGGTCCTTTTTATAAGATGCACATTTGAAGCTATACTTAAGTAAGAAACAATTATTTAAGAGATTCATCCTGAGAAAGCACCATGGGAATATATAAGCCAACAACCATGCCTGAAACATTATCGTAAAACAGCCAGCAGCAAACTGTATAGAAAACATAGTCAAGTATCATGCACATGAAGAATTCTCATCAGACAAGTGAATTAAATGGCAGATGGATGTATAATTTCTTGGTATGTGGGGAAATTTAAAATCTAGTTGTTCACATTTATTAATTCTAAGGAAGGAATCTTGTGGCTAAAATTTTCATTGATTTGGATTAGTGCATACATACGATACCTATGTTACTCTGCTTTCCCAATGTTTCTAATACAGATAGGATATTTTGTCTCTGATATGAACAGAAGTATATTAAGTTTGGGGCTAGAAGTTTGGGCCTCATGTTATACTGAATTCTTGACAGGAGTTCTGGTACTCTTTTGACTATCTCCTTTGCATGTGCTTCAGTTTCATGAGCCTTCCTGTGTCTTGATCTGACCTTTTCAGTACCACATTAAACTGTCAGTTTCTAGTGCTTATTTGGAACATTTTCAGAGTGAGCATATGGATTTTATAGTCAGACTTTATAACACCATTTTGGCTCCTTGGTAACTTTTTCTCATCATCATATTATTTGTATTATATTGAATCATGTATATTTTGCTGGGAATCAGATTAGGATGTAATATAGAGAACGTGTTTTAAAACAATTTATGTACAGATGAGAATCTGGATGAATGCCATTGCAGTCTAGCTATTGGCTGGCAGGATATGTAACATACACTGCTGGTGTGGAACATAATTCAAAATGGTTTAAAAGGAAGAATAAAACATCTTTACTGAAATCCAAGGGGCAAAGGAATACTTTTCACAAGAGTTTTCTAGAACTTGAGCAAAGAACATGAATATTTATGTACATTCTTATGAAATACATAAACTTATATAATTTAATTTGGGCTCTCCAAAAATAATTTAATAAAATACATGAAACAGACAGTCCTCTACAGTTTAAGGACCTAAACTGATGTAATTATGACTTCTCTCCCAACACTTATCTTTGAAAACAACTCTAGAATTCTGATTACCAGGAGATCTGTCAGGAACGAGGAGAACACAGATTTTGGTCTCGATTCATTTATACCCTACTCGGTGCTGTATTTAGGCAATGGAAGATCGGCCCAAGGACTGGATGGTGGTCATGTCGGGACCGATCAACTGTTGAATGGTTGGTGGAACTCAAGTAAAGATCATCAAAGGGTCCCCACCAACAGATAATCCATTTAATACAATTTCTTGCAAAGTGCTTTATAATTGACAAAATGCTTTTGCATCCATTTCTCATTTTGAGCCTTACAAAACCTCTTTTGTCTAATTAAGGCAGATAAACATATTCCAGTTTTGTAGGTGGGGGAATTCAGGCTCAGAGAGACTAAGTAACCTGCCCAAAGTTACAAGGTACTAAGTGGTACTGGAGCTCAGTTACAGTTCTTGGAACTCTAAGTCCAGAGCTTAACCTCTAGAGCAGTGGTCCC
This sequence comes from Monodon monoceros, assembly GCF_005190385.1. NCBI lineage: Eukaryota > Metazoa > Chordata > Mammalia > Artiodactyla > Monodontidae > Monodon > Monodon monoceros. Next base: position 46,971,903 of record NW_021703767.1, on the reverse strand, counting down.
CAACCTTTTTGGCACCAGAGACCGGTTTTGTAGACAGTTTTTCCATGGATGCAGGGAGGATGGTTTTGGGATGATTCAAGCACATTACATTTATTGTGCACTTTATTTCTATTATTACATTGTAATATATAATGAAATAATTATACAGCTCACCATAATGCAGAATCAGTGGGAGCCCTGAGCTTGTTTTCCTGCAACTGGAGGGTCCCACCTGGGGGTGATGGGAGACAGTGACCCCCAAGGTGTGTTGCTCATGTCCAGTCTACTCCGTAATCTCATTTTGTCGCTGGTTGCTGTCATTGCAGAAAATCCTGTTTCACAAAGATAGGATGTTGGAAACGGAAGCAGGCTTTTCAGTGCTTTTGTGGCAATCTCAGGATATTCCGCTTTGACTTTAATCCAGAATGCTTGGAGGTTTGAAGTTGTCTCAAACACACTCTTAAAGCCACCGTCATTTGTGATCTCAAGCAGTTGATCCTTTTCTAGCACAGACAAGTTGATTCACCTGGCTTATTCACAAATGGGTCGTGGATCCATTCCTTCCCAGTTCAGGAGTCTTTTATCGTTGGGAAGTAATGCTCAGACTCTTTTGAAAGCTGAGATAGGTGATCATGCACCAGCTGGGAGAAAGAAAGCCCTGGCTCAGTCTCTTTCAAAATCTCTGCCAATGTTTGATACATGTCAAAAATCCCAATGTTCACTCATCACCCCCATAATTCCAGTTTGGCTTTGAATGCAGCCACTTTATCTGCTGACTTGAACACAGTTGTCGTTCTCCCCTGAAGTGATAGATTGAGTTCACTGAGCAGGTTGAATATGTCACACAAGTAAGCAAGTTTTGCCACCCATTCTGTGACACTGAAATGTGCTGCCAGTAGTGACTGTTTTTCTAAAAGAAATCTCTGGAGCGGCTCTCGTAACTCAAAAACTCTGGCCAGTGATCTACCTTTAGAAAGCCATCTCACTTCTGTGTATAAGAGAAGACATGTGTGCTTTGTGTCCATCTCCTCACAGAGCTGTGCGAACAGACATGAGTTAAGGGCATGTACTTTAATGTGGTTGATAATTTTAGTCACATCCTGCAAAACGTTGATAAGTTCAGGTGACATTTTTCTGCTAGCCAGCACTTCTCTATGGATGACACAGTGTGTAGATTCACATTCAGAAGTGACCTCTTTGACCTGAGTAGTGAAGCCAGAAAGCCATCCAGTCATGGCTCCGTGTGTGCACATACCAACACAAAATGACCAATTCAGTTTTCCTGAGATGTAATCATTCAAGGACTTGAATAGCTCTGCAGCTGTGGTGTTGGTTGGCAACAAAACTGCACATAACGTATCCTCGTGCACATCCTCCCGAAAAATATATCACACAAAAACAAGCATTGTTACTTTATTGTCAAAGTTGGTAGACTCGTCAACCTGGATTGTGTACCACGGCGACTCATTAATCCTCTCTAACAATTATGCTTCAGTATCCTCTGCTACTTCATCAATTCGTCTAGTTATGGTGCTAGCCGAAAGAGGAACACGTGCCACCTTTTGAACTGCAGCCTCTCCTAAAAGTTCACGACAAATATCCTTAGTAGCAGGCAGCAGCAACTCTTCAATGATAGTAAAGGGCTTCTTAGCTTTAGCAATGCGGTTAGCCATTAAGAATGACGCTCTCAGTGAAGACACATTTGATGAAGTGGTGGCCTTCAATAATTGCTTTTGTTCTTTGTGTTCACGTTTTTTTCTTTTGAAAAACTCCAAAGGCTTGTCTTTTAACGCAGAGTGCTAGGTCTCCAGGTGGTGAAGCAGCTTTGAATGTTTCATGACTTCGTTGGATAGCCAGTCGCCACATATTACACAAAGCAGGCTTGGAGAAGGTGAATCACCTGTTGCAATGAACTCGTAATTTAAGTAGGACTCTTGGTATTTTTTTAAATGCAGCTTTCTTTTTGTTGGCAGTCTTAGAGTCTTCTGCTGTCTCATCATTGGGTCTTTCCCCCTTTTCAAAGAAGCCCTACAGTGACATTTGTTTTTTACTCATTTTGACTAGGGTTAGCTTGTGGGCTTACCAAAACTGTGCCTGAGACAAGTGCACAGTGTGGGAAAGAGGCTCAGATGGAAGTGGTAAATAAAATAATGGGTGGGCTATGTGAGGACTAAAATAAGTGTCAGACTCTGACTTAAAACCTGCCACCAGATGCAGCTGTACAATTGAAGTACATCAACTCCCTTGCCACTATAAAGCCTTCCACTAGATGCAGCTTAATTGTCACTTGCCACTCACTGATAGGGTTTTGTTATGAGCCTTCAAGCAATTGATTTATTATGGTCTCTGTGCAGTCAAACCTCTCTGCTAATGATAATCTGTATTTGAAGCCACTCCCCAACGCTAGCATCACTGCCTCAGCTCCACCTCAGATCATCAGGCGTTAGATTCTCATAAGGAGCGTGCAACCTAGATCCCTCGCATGCGCAGTTGACAGTAGGGTTCTCACTCCTATGAGAATAATGCCGCTGCTGATCTGACAGGAGGTGGAGTTCAGGCAGTAATTTGAGCGATAGGGAGTGGCTGTAAATACAGATGAAGCTTTGCTCACTTGCCTGCCGCTCACCTCCTGCTGTGCAGCCCAGTTCCTAACAGGACGAGGACCAGTACTGGTCCACGGCCCAGGGGTTGGGGACCCCCTGCTCTAGAGGATACAAGTAAGATAAGGGGAATGCATCTTCAAATTGTGGAAACTACTTCATTTTTATCTGTGCTTAATAACAGACCGATATATTCTGGGCCATCTTAATTACTTAAATACTGAAGATGCTCAAAATTCTCTTTAGTGCTGTGTACTGATGTGGCCACTTTTGCTTTTGTTTGAGGGATTGGAAAAATCTCTCCATATTCCAGGTCATTAGTAACACCATATGTCCTGGGAAAACGCATGGTAGCTTTCAGCTATAGAGTGCAACTCTTAGGTGAAAATAGCCACTGTTGTGTTTATCTTTCATACGAATTATGGGTTGTTGCTTAGTTAAGGGAATATATAAGGAAGATAAAAGCTTTTGGCATGGCAAGCTTTCTTCCTGCCTGCCTCTTCCTGCCCTGCCTCTTCTCTTATCATCTCTCCAAAAATTCTGGGCATGAAACGAAATGGGTAGACTGGTAAATGCTGCTTGTGGAGTCAGAATTTCTTCCCAGATAGCTCCTTAAATCTTTTTTAAAATAAATTTATTTATTTTATTCATTTTTGTCTGCGTTGGGTCTTCGTTGCTGTGTGCGGGCTTTCTCTAGTTGCGGTGAGCGGGGGCTACTCTTCATTGTGGTGTGTGGGCTTCTCATTGCAGTGGCTTCTCTTGTTGTGGAGCACGGGCTCTAGGTGCACGGGTTTCAGTAGTTGTAGCATATGGGCTCAGCAGTTGTAGCTCGTGGGCTCTAGAGAGCAGGCTCAGTAGTTGTGGTGCACGGGCTTAGTTGCTCCGCAGCATGTGGGATCTTCCCAGACCAGGGCTCGAACCCGTGTCCCCTGCATTGGCAGGCAGATTCTTAACCACTGTGCCACCAGGGAAGCCCAGCTCCTTAAATCTTGATCATTTCTGCTTCAGCTTTTGACTGCTTTAACCTTCCTACGGTAATCTTGATTCCCTCCCATGACCACAATTCTGACTTAACCATCTCAAAATGCCATTCCATATAACATTGGAGAATAATTCTTAAAGTTCAACTATTCTTCAGAGGAATCTTATCTCTACCCCTCCTGGTCAGTTAGCATCTTCCTCTTCCTCTGGTGGGCTGCCTCACAGAAAGTAGAAAAGCCACAGCCTTCTGACCCAATCTGAAAGGGAAATTTCCCAGGAAGACTTAATGAAGGAAAGTGAGCCAGGAAAGAGAAAGAAAATTAAAAAATGACTCTAAATGACAAAAATAACCAGTTAACAATTCTGTGGTCACACAGATAGTTTTGGTCACAGAAATTTAAAGATAAATATTGTTCAGTTTACAAATATTGGTGTGTATATATATATATATTTTTTACAGAAAAGATCTTTATGAATTTTTGAAACCCTTCTTTTTTAATTACTCATGAATCAATAGTGCAGAAAGTTAAAATATACGTGAAGGCAAAAGTAATTGATTTATTTTTCTTGGTCATCCAATTTTTATTACCTAATTATTGGTCTACTAAGTGCAAACTACTGTGTACTTTGCTGGGAGGGGCGGTTTAGGGGGAGAGAGGACACAGGCTGATTCTAACTCTCAAGGAGCTACATTAAAGGAAGATAAGTATAAAACAGATTCAGACTAAATTCAGTGTTAAGGCTGTGAAATTTTACAGATCAAGAAAAGGGAGGCAAGTTTCTATAAAAAGAATAGGCGTTTATTGAACTCTAATGAAGTTTATGAAACTGACCAGAGATGGCCATTTTCCTCATTTCATTGAGTCTTAAACCCTCCCATATTTTCCTTCTGCTCTGTCAAGAATTATTTTCAAATAAGGGTAAGTCTTTGGGGTGCCTGAAAGGGAAGGTAGAGAAGATTCTGCCCCTTCAGCTGAATAGGTATTTGAATGCCATGCAGCTGAGGGAGGCTTCTGCTCTGATCTCTGGTCAAGCTGGATGAGATATCACTTGTGATCACAGTTGAGGAGATAACTCCTTAGGACCCATGTTTCATTGAGTTCTTATCCACAATCATGCTGGGATTCTCAGAATCAGCTGGATGCCCCACGTATAATAACTGAAGACATCTGGCCACATAACTTAGACACCCTTAGGAAAGCAGAGACTTTTTCCGTTAACTTCCTGCTTACATTTTGTAGGCTGTGTTCAGTACAAATTGGTATCCTGGAAGTTATGAAGACATACGTCAAGCTTTGGAGGCTCCCTTTTCATTTCAGCCAATAGTTTGACAAAGTTTTTGTTCAGTTTTTCAAAAACATATCAAAGGTGAGAAATCACTTGAATCATTAAGTAAATTAACTTAGCATAACTGGAAGTTACTAAAATGGTCTATCTCTAGATACTTCATCCTGTCTCCAGAGTGATTAATTAGTTGTTATAGACTCCATGCATGTTAAAAAGGTGGTAGTTATTTTTAGGACTTTAGGATTCTTTTAAACAAAAAGACTGTGAATTCCCTCAAGTGAGAAAATAATAGAAAATTGGAATTGTCTTTCATTTCTTAATTCTTTGACTTGTGCAAGATATATTTTATACCCAACAACAAAGATAACCAATATTGTCTTTCTGTGTGTATGTACGTGTGTGTGTGTCTCTCTCTTTGTGTATATCACATACACCCCCAAAATTCATTATGAAGAAAGAGAATAATGCTGGTCAAATATCTACATAAGAAAACATCAGGGAAAGTTTTTGTTTTCTTTGGGTGGGGGGATGCACATAGTAGCCTGTTATATAAATAAAAAGAATGCTTAGACCAATACTTTTTTGCTAATCTTTATCTGCCTCAGAAGAGAAGAGGACTTTCTGAGTGCAAACATATTTTGTGGGGTCTTTGTTGAAAAAACAAAAAAACAGTGGAAAGAATGGGATACTTGGAAAATACATATTTTAAATAGTTGGACAAAGACAGCCGTTCATTTTTTTTCTTCTTGCCAAGCCATTTCCACTTAGGATTCAATAAACCACAGTTTGATATTGGATTCAGAACCAAATTTTCAAAGAAACATTGCCAGGGAACATGCATGGAATTCCCACTGATAATAACATAAAACACAAAAGGATGGAATCTGACCATCCAGTGTGATCTCTTCTGTCATATCAGGTAACTAGCTGACAGCTATCTTTGTACATATTAAATGTGTTGCTAGATTGTAAGCTACTTGTGGATAGGTGCTTGATTGATTTCTCTTGTCCTTTCTAGCAACTCAGTAAAGGATACTCAACAGATACTCAATAATCATCTATCAAATACTATATTTAAGACAAATTTCAATGAGACTGCCATGGTCCATGTTAGTAGGGTCTTCCAAGAGGCAGGTCTGCCAAAACGTAGACACCAAGGCAGGATTAAACTTGCCAGAAAAATTTAGGGGAAATGCCTGTGAGCAAAAATGGGGAGAGACATCAGAGTATAATGCAGGTCTGACCCCAAATGAGAGAAAGAATAAGAAGGAAGGAAGGAAGAAATGGAGGGAAGGAGGAAGGAAGGAAGGAAAGAAGAAAGGGAGGGAGGTGGGTGGAAACATGTTAGACTGAATTGCAGTTCTAAGAAAAGTTTGGTGAGGCCACTGGGGAGTCCTGAAGCCAAAGTTCCTTATCAAAGGAATTCTCCATCTTCTAGGAAACGGCCTGACTTAGTATCCTACTTGTACTCAGTCGCTGAGAGTAGCTGGTGGGAAGTGTGATCTCGGAGCAAAGGCAGGGTTGACATTTTAGAGTGTGGCCCCTGGAGCTCTTAGTCAGTTACACTCCCTACACAGGGAAATCCGAGAGGCAGATTCTCATGGTCACCATGTAGTCCTTGGTCAAAATTTGTATATCTCTTCAGTGACAAGGAAAGGTTTTTTTCTTGGATGAGATCTATTGGTGGCTATGAAGATTAACTGAGATTATGTATGTAAGGCTTAGCATAGCACATAGTTTTGCCTAATAAGAAGCAGCTCTTTTCTTACCATCATTAATAGCATTGGGTTGACCCTAAAGTTCATTCGGGTTTTCCGTAACTTGGAAAACCTGAAGGAACTTTTGGGTCAACCCAGTATTACCTGCCTGAACTCATTGTGTACTAAGCACAATGATGAGCACTTTATATGTAGTGAGACATCCTAAAAAGAACAGAATGGAGTTCAAAATCAGGATGGGATACTTATTAGCTGTGTGACCACATTGAGCAAGTTATTGAAAGTTTCTGAGCCTCAGTTTTCACATATGTGAGATAGAGATAAAATATGCACAGTAGAGGGTAGTAAAGGCATTAGAAGAAATAAACTACTAGTGCCTGGTACATACCAGGAATGATTCTTGTTTTAATTTCTAAGCTTCACAACCCAGCAAAATTATTGATCCTGAGAGGCTGACCTGTATGGATTCAATCAAGAGGGTTCTCCAAGCCCTCAGGCTTTCTTTTGCCTTTGGCCAAAGGAAAGCTCTTGCAGGAAGCTGTGTGAGGGGGTTGACAGTGAGCTCAAGGATGTATTCCCTTGGCTCCTTCCCTGTGAGACCAAACTGTGTGCTGCTACCAAAAGTCACTGTTCTTCACAAGGTAGACTCCACCCAGCTCTCTCTCCTTCTGGATTCTGATATGGCTTCCTCCCTTTTATCCTCAGTCCCACTGGTGCTGAAATCTCAGCTGCCTCCAGGTCATTGCACTTACCTTTGTAGCTCCCCTAAACCCACACATTTGTGAATCATGCCTCTGGAATACAGCCTTGCTCTGAATTATCCTATTTTGAGTATGTCTCCACTTTCTTGTTGGGACCTCCAATGGATTTTAGTCCCTCTTTCTTCAACCCTATGCCTTTTCTCTGTGAAATATGAGCACTACATGTTATTTCAGTTAAAAAAAAAAAAACCTTTTAAATAGGGAAGATGAAAAAGAAGAGGTGGTGAAGCAGTCCTTTATTTGGTATCTGGCACCAAGATAATTGGTTTAAGAAAAACAAGCTCTTTCAAAGAAAATTGTGTTTATAAACAACCAACCTGAACCTTAGGGAGAGAACTGTGGACAAGAAACCCTTGATTGCTGAATGCCTGGATGATTTAGGGTGTATCCCTTACCCTCTCTGACCCTTAAATCAGAATGTAGGCAAATGTGTGACTGGGACCATTTTGGCTGTAGCAATACTGGCCAAAAGAAAATTGTCTATGGAGGGAGATTTCACCTTTTGATTCTTGGAAGAGGCTTTAAAATTCTTGGTCAAAGGACAAATGTATAGGGGCAGATAATTTTGTCTTCAACGTGTACTTGGATTTCACTTGGAAGGGTCATCTGGCTGACATTGAGGACATTGCCAGACAAGATCATGATTGCTGTTGAGCCTGTAGGGGTGGTGGGCGGGCAGCGGAAGCCTGGTGCCAGACAGGAGGGTTTTCCTGTTTTTCCAGCTGGTAGGAAGCCTAACAGCCCTAAAATAAAATGGTTTGAAATCAGCAGCCTCAGGTAGAAAAACGTTATTAAAGAAAAGAATGGAAAATCAGACACTATCGGTGTGAGTGTGAAAACTCGTCAGCAGACAGTTTCAGACAGATTTGCAGAGGATTTTTCAAGAGCTACTTAGATGAAATTCTGTGTTTCTTGGACCTCAAAGACCAGACGTGGGGTCCAGATGATACCTATGGATTCAAGACAGATTACCTGTTCTCACTCTCTGCTTCCTGGCATTGAGAACAAGCAAGGAGAGCTTTCTCCCTGGTGGGAGATGTTTTCCTAATGGTTAAAGGGAAAGTTTTGGCTCCTGGTTGGGTGGGAGGTGGCCACACACCACCCTGATTAATTACACTTTAAAGGATGTGAGTGAAACTATGTAACTGAAGAGAAATTGGATTGGCCTTGCTTTGTTTCTTGGGGAAGAAACTCAAAAGTGCTCAGCAGCTGAAACAATAGATGCCAGGAATTAGAGGAGAGTAACAATATAACTTAACCCTGAGCGCTCTGAATGGCATGAGGTCTTCCTTCTTTTTTTTTTTCTTTTTGCGGTACGCGGGCCTCTCACTGTCTTGGCCTCTCCCGTCGTGGAGCACAGGCTCCGGACGCTCAGGCTCAGTGGCCATGGCTCACGGGCCCAGCCGCTCCGCGGCATGTGGGATCTTCCCAGACCGGGGCACGAACCCGTGTCCCCTGCATCGGCAGGCGGACTCTCAACCACTGCGCCACCAGGGAAGCCCAGATCAGATATTCTTGTTCAGTGCTCACTAGCTATACTATTTTGGGTAAGTCTCTACCTCTCTGAGGCTCATCTGTAAAATGGGCCTGTTGCTAACTCATCTTGCATGATAACTAGCGAATAACTGAAATGATGAATGTAGACATATTTTGTAAACTGTAATTTACGATGTAAATGTTAGTTGTAATTAATGTGATCCGTGTAAGAAAAACACTTCTATTCGTTTTCAGTTTGTCTGTTTCCACTTTGTCTTTTGGATAGTAATCACTTGGGGGGATTTACCTTTGTGAGACTGATCCATTCATGTTTATTAAGCATCCACTTTGTGCAAGGCTTTCTGCTACATGCTATGGAGGATATAAAGGTTACTAGAACATGGTTCTTGATTTCCTGGATCATACAAATTAGTCAAGGATTTAAGATACTCAGAAGTAACCACTTTTCCCATCGCAACCTTTTTCTCTGCTCCAGGTGGCTTTAGTGCAGTTGTCGTTATGGAACACTCTCCCCTTTCCTCCCTTTATCTGTTCTTAGGATATTAGTTGGAGTTCCTAGATTTTAAGCAAAAGAAATGAATTCTTGCTGAGGCGAGCAAAAATTGGGCTTTGGCTGGGGCATTAGGCAATCAGCAGAGTTAATAGGAAGTATCTTAGTATCTGCTTCCCTAAAAGCAGAGCCTGAGATAGAGATTGAGGGGCCCATGATTCATTGAGGGTTTGCTCTTCAGGAAAACTTGTAAGGAAGAAGGAAAACAGTATAGGTAAGTGTGAGGAGCTAAGCAAGGATGTGGTCTCAGGTAAAGTCTACTCTTACTTTGAAAGTGTGTATTTTAAGGCAAGGAGGCTGAACTTTTGCACCTCCCTACCAGTCCATTATTGGCTGCCTTGGGGTAGAGGATACTGAATCCTCCCAGATATCTCTGAGTGAGGTGTCCCAGTCAGCTAAGGGTGACGCTGTGGAGAAAGTTGCAGGTAAAAGCTGCTAGATGCAGTACACATAGCAGGTGGATAATGAATACCCTGGCTGGTAAAGGGGATCTGGTTAGGGTACCACAACATCTACTAAAGGAGGGCAAGGAGGTAAGACTCAGAAAAGATCAAAACCCAGAGTGCTCTGGAGGACATAGTGGGTCTCAGTATCAAGAATGAATTATTATGGTTTTGGAATGAAAGAGCACCAGCGATTTCGTCATTATTGGAACACTCTGCTTACATCCAAAGTCCAAAAAGAGGGACTCTGATTGGATATCGGAATAGAGTAGTTCCCTTTTTCTGTGGGTCAGTAATCTGAGAACATACAAAATTGGAACTGATGGAGATCAACCTGCAGTAGGAGAGAATGAAGCAATACTTAGGAGGGTACAGAGCTGAGAGATGGAGTCTGAGGTCTAATGTCTTCAGGCATCTATGATGCAGACAGCATCACTCCTAACTTCCCAGTTAGCCAATACATTTCCTTTTGGCTTAAACTACTTGGGGCAGATTTATATCACTTGCAATCAAATGAACTGTGGTAGGCAGAATTTTGGTCCCCCTGATGTTACTCCTGTGAATATGTTATGTTACATGGCATGATGGGTTTTGCAGATGTATTGAGCTTACTCATCAGCTGAACTTAAACTAAGGAGATTATCCTTGATTATGTGGTCAAGCCTAATCTAATTACATAACCCTTGAAAAGCAGAGATCTTTCTCTGGCTGGAGCAGAAGAGGAAGTCATAGATTTGAGGTGTGTTTTTGGCTTGAAGATGAAGAGGCCATCTGTCAAGGAAATGGAGATCCCATTCCTACAACAGCAGTGAACTAAATTCTACCTCGAAGTGGGATCTTCCCCAGAGCTTCCAGATAATATCCCAGCCCAGCTAACACCATGATTTCTGCTTTGTGATCCCTGAATAGAAATACCTTGAGACATGCTGTGCCTGAATATCTGACCCACAGAACTGCGAGATAGTAAGTGGATATTTTTATAAGCCACTAAGTTTGTGTTTATTTAGAAAACTAATACGTGAGCCAAATTAGTGGTACTTTTTAATTCAGTGACATTTATGGAGCTCTTGCCTTGTGTCCAAATGTCTAGAGCTACATGGACACAAACACTAAATAAATACTAAAAATAAGTAATTATGCAAGGTTCCTCTCAGAGACTTAATGGCCTCTGTATGAAGAATGTTTGCTCCAATGCCTAAGACCATGTCTTATTCATCTCTCTGTCTCATGAAACCTTCCTGGCACACAGTTGGTACTAACTCCTATTTGTCCTACTAAACTGAATAGCTTTAAAATACACTTGGCTGAACTGTACACAGTGCTAGGGAGTAAAGAACTAAAGACTTAAGTGTGGGCTGGAAGTTATGCTTTAGAGAATACTTTCTGATTCGTGGTTTGGCCTTCAATTTATACTGTAAGTGAAGATGAAAAAAATCCTTTAAATGCTTAGGTTTTTTTTTTTTTCTCCCTTTAAAATATGTAACTCCTATTTTGGTTCTGGAACTAAGATTAATTATGAGTCTTTGTGGCTCATGGTTCAAATGCCCCAACCATCAACATATGTTCCAGGTTGTAAGGCTGGGAGCAGATACAAAAATCAGCAAACTCAGAAGTTATTTTATATCTGCTTCTCAAAAATTTAATGTAACTATTCTTAACTAGTGCTTTTCCCTTAGTGACTTGTATGAGTGTTCAACATATAGTTACCAAATATTTGTCCCCCTGTAACTGTTTGAGATTGTGCAGGGTTCCCTGGTCCTGCCTTTGCATTTTGATGCTCTAGGGTGAAGTTCCCCCATGTGCCAGGCAGGTGTCTGAAGCCTGCCTCCTCATTCCTTTGATCTCCACTGGTCCTAGTTCTCAGTTTCTCTCCCCAGGCCGGTTCTGGGAACCCACAAATGACTGGTACTGTATAGTTTGCACTAACTCCAAACTGTCTTCTGACTGGCTTACTTCCCTTCCTTTTACTGCTTATCTCTAGGCTGGGAATGGGGATGCACCTTAAATGACCCCAAGCTTCACGTCCATTATGATTCCTGTACTTGTGAGGAAATATCCAAGTACTCTTAAATTGTGATAGGATGGCTAATGACCATTTCACATTTCAGAACTGGGAGAGTTTAGGGTTTCAGTAACTTTGATCCATATAACATATCTGGTCAAAACCAAATAAACAAATAAAAGAACTATTCTATCATGATTGATTCTGTTTCTACAGATGTGCCATTCTTGGAGTACTGCTGTCCTTGGAACCATTGCTTCACATCTGAAAAGGGGCAACAGTATTAAGTAACAGCTTGGGTCTCTCTTTGACATCTTCCCTTGAGAAGTGTTAAATGTTGCCATCATCCTGACAGTTCAAAAGCTAGTCATGTGGTTGATATTTTACGAATGAGATAAATGTGGAAAAATGTCACTTTTCCTCTAATTTGATTTGTCAGTACAAACTTGGCAAGAGATAATACTAAGAAGATATTGGCATTTAGGCATGTTCATATTTACTTTTGTGATTTAGGATTATGATGACTTTCATGTATCCTTACAGTGACCCTGTCTGGTTTAGAAGTTCTGAAATTATAGTGTCAAACCTCTTTCCTTTTCCTGCAGACAGAGGCAGCAACACTCACCAAACACTGGAGTTTTGATCAGATGCAGCCACAGAGCAATGAAAAACATTTTATTTTATATTAACCAATTGATGTTAATGACTTATGTGGAAAAATGGGTCTTTCATTTTCTGTTTTCTGGAAAAGATTTTGCTGCATAATTTGATCTGGTTTTTTTTTGCTGTTTTTTTTTTTTTTTTTCAGTTCTTAACGGTGTTTTGCATGGTCAAAAGTATTGTTTTCAAACCTAAATAAAGGGAGCTGGTTCTCTTTTTCCTGTCTTATGATTAGAGAGCCTTGGAATATATGTATGGCCATGGCATTTTACTTTTTTAGTTCAAATTACTCGAATTCAGGACTCAGCCTTGGCATTCTGTTAATAAAAAAACCAATGAAGAATTAGTTCCTTACTGATTTAAAAACATCTAATTTCTTTTCACGTATGATGATTCCATGAGGGGAAGAAGAAAACAGATATGTTGGTTAGGCTCAGAGAATAAGCTATAACAATAATAATAGCTACTGTTTATTGAATGCCTAGTCTATGCCTTATAATTACATGAACAATATCACCTTTTATTTCTGATAATATGGTGGGCCAGACATGCAGTCCAACCCTCCCATTGAAAACTACTAAAAATGCTATGTAATTGTACTTAAAATCATCAATGAGTAAGCAACAAAGAAAGGAATTATCAGGCTAAAATCTTGGTAGGTGAAGACAGGGATCCAGAGTGCTAAGCTAGTTCTAAATTTCACTTTAATTCTGAGAATATTTGTGGGGTTTTTTGTTTTGTTTTGTTTTTTATACTGCAGGTTCTTATTAGTCATCAATTTTATACACATCAGTGTATACATGTCAATCCCAATCACCCAATTCAGCACACCACTATCCCTACCCCACTGCGGTTTCCCCCCCTTGGTGAAAATAAACTTTATTTTTTTACTTTTTATTATTATTATTATTATTTGGCCGCACCATAGGGCATGCGGGATCTTAGTTACCCGACCAGGGATCAAACCTGTGCCCCCTGCATTGGGAGCTCAGAGACTTAACCACTGGGCCACCAGGGAAGTCCCTCTGAGGACATTTGTTGAACCTAGTAATCTTCAGCTTCAATTTCCTCATTGAGTTATGAGACAGGAAACAAAACTCAGGTGTGGAGTCTAATAAAGGAGCCTCCTCCCAGAAGCTGGGATAAGAGCACTCTACCCTCAGCATAAAGATGAACTGTAGATGCTGCCCCTCCACTCAGAGAGACGAATACAGGGAACATATGAAAAAGATTAAGAGACACAAAGGAGAGGATGAGATGTTGCACAGAATTGTAATTTTAGTTTCATAAAGAAATAATAAAGAGAACGGGAAGCAATATCCAAAAAGATGATGGCTGAGAATTTTTCAGAATTATTGAAAGACATAAATCCTCAGATGCATAAACCCCAAAGAATCCGAGGCAGATATTAAAAAAGAAATCCTAACCAAAATACATTAGCTTGAAACTAGAGAACATGAAAAATGAAAAAAAAAAACTTTAAAGTAGTCAGAAGGAATAAACTGGCCACCTACAAAGGAATGGTTGACAGCTGGTTTCTTACAGCAGTAATAGAAACCAGAAGCCAGTATAGTGATATTTTCAGTATGCTAAGCAAAAATAATTGCCAATTAGGAATTCTAAACCCAGTAAAACTATTCTGTAAAATCAAAGGCAAAATGATATTTTCAGGCAAGCCTGAACTGAGTTTACTTCCAAAATATTATCACTAAACTGATTTCTAAAGAATGTATTTCCAAAGAATGTATTTCAGAAATGATAAAAGTGATCCTAGATGAAAAAATCTGAGCTTCAGTAAGAAATGGTGGGCAAAAACAATGGTAAATTTAAATAAAGATGGGAATGAGGAGTAGGTTAAAACTGAAATACTGAAATAAAGGGCAAAACTAAAATATTGGAAATCAATAGAACTACAGTTGGGAAGAAAGTAGCTGAAGTTGAAATTGTGTTGTTTGAAGCAGGAGAAAACCAGCCTGGCACTCAACTTTTGGTGTGGATAAAAAATGTTTTAAATTCTATTAAAATATACATGCAACAAAGTAAAAAAAAAGAAATTGTACTGTTTGAGAGGGAGGTAAAAATGTTGATTTTTATGGTGTACATGCTATAATTTATAGAAAGACAATTATAAGGATAAAAATAGGGTATACAACTTCAAAACTAGTAAAGGAAAATAAGAATGAGGAAAATAATTTTAAAAGGGCAAGAAATGAGAAGAAATAGGAGTATGGAAAAGGCAGAATAAATAGAAAACACCAATTAAGATAGTAAATACAGGGCTTCCCTGGTGGCACAGTGGTTGAGAGTCCACCTGCCAATTCAGGGGACATGGGTTCGCGCCCTGGTCTGGGAAGATCCCACATGCCGCGGAGTGGCTAGGCCCGTGAGCCATGGCCCCTGAGCCTGCACGCCCAGAGCCTGTGCTCTGCAGCAGGAGAGGCCACAACAGTGAGAGGCCTGTGTACCGCAAAAAAAAAAAAAAAAAAAAAAAAAGATAGTAGATACAATTGTGAAAGTCAATAATTACAAAAAATGTAAATGAAATAAATGCTTCAGCTAAAATATATAGATTGGAAGAGGATTGAAAAATGTATCAGGCAAGTGTAGCCAAAAGAAAAGTGCTGTAGCTATTTTAATATCAGCCAAAATATGCTTTAAAGTAAAAACATAATTAGATAATCTCTTCTTAGCGAGAGGGACGAAAAGAAATCAGTAAAGAAAGTGAAGATTTAAATAATGATTAATAATCATGTCCTAATGGGCATGGATAGTAACATGTCCCCACAACAGACATGTTAGCGATGGGACGAAAAGAAATCAGTAAAGAAAGTGAAGATTTAAATAATGATTAATAATCATGTCCTAATGGGCATGGATAGTAACATGTCCCCACAACAGAATATGCATTCTGTATAAGAACACAAGGGACACTTGAAAAAATTGACCATAGAGCAGTCTCAATAATTTTTAAAGTCCTGTATTGTTCTTTGGACACAGTGCAGTTAAGCTAGAAATCAATAACCAAAGACACTCCACATATTGAGAAATTAAGAAGTATATTTCCAAGAAGATCATGAATCAAAGAAAATAATAAAAGTAGAAAATATTTAGAATGGAATGATTATGAAATACTACTATCAAAACTTATGAGATGCAAATAGAACAACAATTAGAAATTTTAGGTTTTAATGATTATATCAAAACAGAAGCAAAGATTGAAAGTCAATGAGTGATACATTCATCTTCAGAGGATAGGAAAAGAACAGCAAATTAAACCCTAAGAATATGGAAGGAAGGAAATAATGAAGACTTGGGCTAAAATTAACATAATAGAAAATGAGCATTGAATGAAAAGGATGAACAGAAACAAAATTTGGTTGTTTGGAAAGACTAATAAAATTGACAAATCTTTGGCAAGATTAATCAAGAAAAAATGAGCTGTCCCAACCAAACAATGGGGAATGAAAAAGGGGATAAAACTGCAAGCATTAAGGAGATAATAAAAAGGTAGTATGAACAGCTTCGTGCCAGTTAATTGGAAAATTTGTATGAAGTGAACAAATTCCTAGAAAAATATAGCTTACCAAAACTGATTCAAGAAGAAATAAAACACATGCAAAGTCATCTAACCATTAAGAAAATTGACAGATAGTTAAAGATCTTCCTACAGAGAAAACTCCAGGCCTTACATGGTTTCACCATGGAGTCCAACCAAACATTCAAGGAACAAATAATTTCAATTTTACAGAAACTATTCTGAAGTAGAGTAAAAGAGGGAACATTTCTCAACTCATCTTATGAGGGCAGTGTAACCTTGATACCAAAAACCTGATGTGGACAAAACAAGAAAGGAAAATTGCAGGTGAATCTCATTCAGGAGCATATGTACAATAATCTTAAACAAAATATTAGCAGAGCCAATCCAGCAATGTCTAAAAAAAAAAATACATCATACCCAAGTTGTGTTCATTTTAGAAATGCAAGGTTTTAAAAAGCAGTATAAAAATCAACTTTATTCTCCACATTAACAGATCAAAGAAAAAAATATTGTCAATAGATGCTGAAAAATGGTTTGATAGAACTCAACATCCATTCATGAAAAAAACAGCACACTAGAAGTAAAAGGGAGTTTGTTAACTTGATAAAGAGCAACTATAATTTAAAAAAGCCTACAGCAGATATCAAATTTAAATGTGAAACAATGTTTTCTCTTCAATATTAGCAATAAGACAAGTGTGCCTATTTTTACAATTCTATTCAATGTTGTACTGAAGACTCTAGAAAGTAAAGTTGAAAAAAAATTAAAAGGTATTAGGGGATTAAAAAATAGTAAACAAAATTATCAATAGCAGATATGATTCTTTGCATAGAGAATTTTAAAAACTACAGGTAAAATATTAACATTAATAAAAACTTAGCAAGTTTGCTATATATAAAGTTAATTGCATTAATTAACAAAAATAAAGTTTATAGGTACCGTTTATAGTAGCATAAAAATATAACTAAGAATAAGTATAATAAAGATACGAAAGGCCTTTTTGGAGGAAATTATAATTATATAATTATAATGATATAATTATCATTGATCAAAAAAGTAAAGCAACTTACATAGATATCACATGCTGGAAAGTGGAGATGGATATGTATGAACCTAGGCCTGTCCAACTCCAAGATCTGTGTTTTCCCCAACACAGTGGCCCTGATTTGGGGGCCTCCCATGTGTGCTCAGCTCTACATGACTCCTGGGCCTTGTCCCACTTCCTGACTAAAGAACAGAACAACTTGTGTCCTCTCCAGGGTCTTAAAGACTGGCTGCCATGACCATCCCTTCATCTCAGGTTGTCTCAGGCTCCCTCAAAGACGAGATACGGGCATCGGCATCTGGTCCATGGGCAGGTACCCCACCCAGCTGCCTTAACACCTGGTCTGTCCTTACTGGAAGAGGTTCTGCCCAGATGAACTGGGCGACCTAATCCAGAAATGTAAAGGAGTTGAAATGGGGTGAATTTTGACCAATGAGAGACTATATATGAGGAGTTTACAGTTAAAGCTTGCCTTCCTCCTCCACCCTCTACGAAGGACTTTTCTATGCAGATATTCTGGAGATGTCCCTCCTTTGTGACCAAGCAACCAGCTGTGTTTTCTTATGAAGCTGTGGCCACATCAGTAATGTACCACTTTATATGTGTTCCTCCTTTTCCCCTGACTCACTTCCTTTTCCTCTCACTCTTGCTTTCCTGAGATAAAAACTCTCAAAGCACTAAAGCTTTTCCTTGGGGTCTGATTTCCAGGGAACCTGGACTTTGATACCCACTAAGGCTCAACAACTTCTCCAAAATTCAAATAGGGATCACAACCTATTAGTAGGCTATAAAATCATTTATAACGCATTGCTATCAGCATTTGGAAACAATGAAATAGAGGAGAGACAAATCATCAGCGTGTACCATACGTAATGCGAGTTAAGTACCCATTTCCTGAATCTGTTATTTCAGTTTATGTGTGTGTGTTTGAGGATGTGAATATGTGTATTTGAATTGTGATGTTAAATTTGTGTTTTACTGTGTGTCATGGTCAAAAATTTTGAAAGCCAGTGGTCTAGGCAGTGGCTACATGGAGTAATGAGCTTATGTTATAACTGTGACTTCTGTTTGCACATTCACAAATGTCCTATCTGTGGCAGTTTTTGGTCATTTAACTCCTTACTTCAACAAGTACTGAAATGTATAAAGAACCCTCATATGATTTCCTTATGTATGGTCAATTTACATTTGCAACTGCCATGTTGGAGAAAGAGTATTTTGAAATACTACTTCTTTCCTTGGAAGCTAGATGGCATGCCTTATTTAGAAAAATAAAGAGGATTATCTAGTGAATGAAATTTTATTTAATGTTGCTAGATGCCTTTGTGAAACTATGGTTATACAGGCAGATCCATTTTTCTAGTATTGATAATAGTCATTGATTATCCAGGTAACCAACATAATACACATTGTATTTTCCCTTAATGATGTTTTTTTTCTTTGAAAACTATACCCACTCTTCCAAGTGCAGTTACCTAATTGATCTCTTTGGAACATCCTGATTTGGAGACTCCTGTGAGGAAAATGCAAGTCTCAAAGCTGTGTATGTACTTTCTGACTTTAAAAACAAACACCCAAAGCAGGTTTTAGTTTACATTTTGTGTACTGACTTAATCTATTAACTGAGAACAGCTGCTGAGTTGTACTTGGTGAAGTATTCTGAGATAAAATTCTCTGGTAAGACACATAAAAGAGAAAAAGAAGAAAGTTTGTGAAGACACAGAACAATCTTTAAGGTATGATCCAAAAATCAAAGAAATGACAAGTTGTGTCTTAATTCCTCTGTGATTCTATGAAATCTGCAGAAAGGCAATTTGAATAGATTCATACTCTGTTCAGAATTCAAGGATATGGTTAGTTGCCAAGACCCAATTGAGCTGATTTTAATTTTATAATAATTCCTGGGTAGCCAACTGATAGACCCAGCTTTCTCCTTTGGCAGTCATAACACAATTATTTTTACAGTTACTGCCAAACCTACTGAGAATCTAATGCATTTGGAAGTCTCTGAAGAGAGATTTTGAAGTTCATTCTCTCCACACCCAGATGATCAGACCGTTAAAGCCTGGCAAAGGCAGAGAGGCTGTTTATTCCTTCTGTGTGTAATTATTGTACAATAAGTAGTAAGCCCCCTCTACATCCAGATAATAACTGATTTGTTATTCAAAGTATTAGTGATATGCTAAGTGAATTTAAAGAATAACGTTTAAGGGGAAGAATGAACACTAGTTTCATTCTTGTAGAGCTATTTCAGAAGGTATACATTGACCAGAGGAGATTTGATTTAATATTCATTATTCTTGCTCTGCAGTCAGTAGTAACAAAGGTCAATATGTGAGGGGAATGTATTTTGCAGAAGCAGCCCGACCTAGGACGACAGGTCTGTTGGTCATCTTCACATCTGTGCAGAAGTCCCATCATGGTCCCCTTTGCATCTGGCATGCTTGTTGATCACCTTTGTGGCAGATCACATTACCTTCCATGCATTCATCTAGTTTGCCATATGACTGTTCAGTTTCTCCCATTAAAGGTCTAAAGTTTATTTTCCCACCCCTTGAGTTTGGGATTGGCATTGAGACTTGTTTTGGCTGATAGCATCAGGTGCAAGTCCACTGTGCCAGTTCTGAGCTTAGGCCTTAAGAGACTTGCTGTGTATCCACTTGTTCTCTTGTGCTTCTGCTATATTCATGAGAAAAACATTCCCAGACTAATGCTAGTCTCAGGAGACGATTGATAGACATGTGGAACAGAACCATCCAGCCAAGTTCAATCTGGATTAGCTAACCTCCAGTCAGCCAACACTGCATGAGCTAACTAAGTGCTTATTATTGTGTTGCACTGATGTTTTGTAGATGTTTGTTATGCAGCATTATTTTAGTAATAGTTGACTGACAGACCTTCTAAATCCACTTGTGGTTTTTCGGTAAAACTCTTGGCCCTATCAGATTTTAGAAGTTTATCTTTGCCTTGTGGATTAAATAAGGAATTAAATTGAAGCTCTGGCTTTGTTCTTGAGCTCTCAATCCATGTATACACTCCTGGAGCTTCTAGGGACTTCAACTAGAGGCCAATTCTAGCAGAGTATCACTTGACCTCTACACACTAATAATTCAAAAGTATATGTGTTCAGCTGCTTTGGCCAAGACTTTGTCTGTAGTGAGTCAGTTTCCGAGGATCATACCTCTACTATTTCTTTTGCTCCCTCACCATGCCTGAGGTTACAGGAGGCTTCACTTTGGAATCCAGCTGAGCTATAAGAGCATTCAAAGACACCATTACCTCAAGTAACTTTGACATGTATACGAGTTACTGTTGGGTACGTGGAAAATGTTAAAATTATTAATACAATTCTTGCAGGAGAAACTTTTTCCCTAAGTATTCTTTCTGGAATTATGTAGGAGTTTATTGAGTAAAAATCTAGGATCACAATCACTCTGCTGTGCCCTACCTTATAATAAGTTCATGACTTCTCACCAAAGGAACTCACATGTGAATGCATATCTTATCCAGCCACAGATAAGATACTTCAGTAAAAGTGCCTGGAAATGTCCTTCTCCATCTCCCGAGATCTCTGTAGCTGACTGGCTGCTCCTGACATTTTCTAGAACACAGTTCACCTCTGCTCTCCCATCAAACAGAGGTGAGTGAGTTTAGTGGTAAGATAGGATATGTTGTGGAGTCACAATGGCCCCACTTGAATACTTGGGGAATATCTATATCTCAATTTGATTTGGTATATTGGAGCCCAGAACAAGCTCTCATCATCAAGACAATGTAAAGATATGAAACTAGGGTAATTTTATTATTATGGATGCCTGGAAATTATAGAGAAATTTGTTCCTTAGACTCAGGATGGAAAAGGCACTGTCATACTCATCATCCAAATGACGTGCCCATAAAAATTCATATTCCCTACCTGTACTTGGAGCAGTCCCTTGAACATAGGTTTTCAAAGGTCTTTGGTTGCATTCAGACAAGCTTCTGGGTGTTCTTGGGAGAAGAGTTTGTTCTAGAGATGGCCTAAAGAGACCTAAGCCAGTGCCCTGTACTCCCTTCCCAATCTAATCATGCCCCTCACTCTAGGACTGGAGCCCAACTCAGTTACATCTCTGGAGGTTTTAGTGCAGTGGTTATCAAATGACAGACTACTTTAGATTCACCTCATAGGATGCCTGATATAAAGTTCTAATGCCCCACTCTAAGAGATGTATTGAATCAGAATTTGGGGGTAGAGGCTCTAGAACATGCATTTTAACAGGCTACCAGAATGATCTTGATGCACAGAAAATACCCTGAGACACAGGCCTTATTTATCTGGATTTCCTGAAGCCTTAAGCCTCCTTTGACCATATCGGTCAAAGCTTATGGGGCATTTGAATTGTGTTCTGGATTGCCACGTCAATCAGTCAGCAAACATTTCTGGGCATTTACTATGTTCTGGCATGTTCTAGGATCCAGTGATTCAACAGTAAACAGCTGAAGCAAGGACCTTCCCTCAAGGAACTTAAAGATGAACATGTACTGTCCCTGCAAAATGCCTTGATCCACCAGTAGCAGTAATTTCTAAATACAGATCCAGAGATTCCTTGGAGTCCCTGAAATTAATACAATGGACCTCCTCCCTCAACCTAGAGATGGCCAAATAAGGCCCATTCTTTTAGCTGGACTCATATCACTGAGTCCTTGCAACTGTAACTACACACTCACTTATCACTCTTGCACAGATGGACCTAGATTCTAATTTTCTGAATTCCTCTAAACGCGCTCACTTAACTGAATCTGCTGTTACACTTGAGGGCAAGTGTCAGTCTGCTCACTTAGCATTGTCTTGCATAGTCTCAGCTGAACACACTGAATCTGAGAAAGCCATTTGTTGTAGAAAGTGTTTTTAGCCTAAGAAGTCCATACCAGTTGAGCTCTTGCTTACTTCCCCCTAAAAATATATACAAAGATGTGCTAGACCCAAACAAGAGAGTCAGTGAAGAATCAAGTGTTTTATTATTATGTTAATAAAGGAGAAATATATGCTTAGAATTCCATTTTGACAGGTCCTGAATTTCTCTGTGAGCAAGGACAGGTAGTTTGAAAAATCTAGTGACTGCCCTGCCACAATTCAATACTCTGTGTTATACCTGGAGAAACCAGTGTTCCCAAATAAGAATACTTTTCAGAGTACCTTCTAGTACCTATAGAGTCTTAACTGGTTCCTTAAGCTTCCCCACCGCACACGGACTCTGCAAAATGTAACATTTCTTGTTTTTGAACGACATTCCAACTCAGTCCTCTGGATGCCCACAGAGGACTTTTGAACCTGAGATGGTAATCCCTGAGACAGTCTAAAATATCTCAGAGAACATGTCCTGAAATATGCTCAAATAACTCTAGAACTGCTAGCTCAAGCTTCTAAGGTTTGTCCACATAGTGCTGGAACAGTCAGTCTGTCCTCTTGGAAGTTTATGGAAGCATCAAGAGAAGTTGGTGAGGACCTAGAGGCAGTGAGGTATTTCAGGAGTCCAGCCTAGCAAGTTCAACTCAGATCAGGATGGACTCTGAAATGCTGATGTGGAGTTGTTATCCCTTTTCCACCCCTTCTGTGATTCTAAGTGTACCCAGTATCTGAGATTTATTAGATTAACAAATGTCAGTGAAGAATCTTTGATTTGCAAATGCTAAGACTGGATGTTTCCTGTGAATCTCTATTGACTCCATTTATCTACCATTGGACCATGAGAGATCTGAAAATACTGCAGAAGACAAATTTAACGGTTCAGCCAGACTCTGATACTAAAAGCCATGATGAGCGTGGGAGATCAGAGAACCTCCTAGCTACCAGCTACAGTCCTGCAGTAAGACCACAACTGGGAACCGGGCTGGGAAGCCCCAGGGAAAGGAGCTGTCCCTAGTTGTGGTGCTGACTGCCCACAGCTCCTTTGCCCTACAGGGAACAGGAAGAAGTTGTGTGTTAATAGGCTGGTGGTCTTGGTGAGTCCCATCTAGAGACACCTGAGGAGAGAAGAGACCAGGAGGAGATGGGAAGAGAGAAGAAAGGAGTGGAGAGGAACAATATAAAGATATAAATTTGAACTGGGTAAAGATGTCCAGTTTGGCTGCTGTTTTTTAGCCCCTTTGTAGGTAATCAAGAGAGAATCCCAATACTAATTTGGCTGTATGAAGGAAACCAGATACAACTTGATCCTGGAATTTTTTGCCATGTATCCAGTAACCCATTGAAGAAAACAGCCTTTTAGAGAGGTCAGAACCATGGTAAAACTAGTTTAGTTACATCTCCACAACCTCAAGCTACTGCTCTGGTTTAAGAAGAGGGGTGAAGGTTGTACAAAAAGATGCAGACACTCAGAGGTTTAGAAAAAAGAAGCCCCAAACCAGCATAACCTTTTATGTCTTAACTGGAGCCATGAGTCATGCTTCTATTAAGCAAACTCAGCCAAGCACATCCAGACTAATATCTTACATCTGCAATCATCATAAAGTGCTAATCAGTGGAAACAAAGTATAAAATCTTCTGCTGTTGATGGAGGGTGGTCTCAACAAATCCTATGGATGGTGCCCTGGAATGCATGATACCAGTCCTTGCTTTGATTTGTCTTTCTTTAAGGTCTATAGCTGTCTTCTGTGTACCAAGTCACTTTCCCCACCAATCAGACTTAGGATTCAGGGCAATATGGCGGCATCTCTTCCCACATATCTTGTAGTTGAAGCCTTACCTGCATGTCTATTCCCTGCTTTGAAGCTTCACCTTATGAGCACTGGACACCAGATAGACGTGGGTCCCCCCACAAAGATTCTTACAGTCTTTCCTGCCTCTTAGCCTACTTTCTGGTGTCTATCTTTGTACGGACATATCATCCATAAGAGCAAGTACTGCCTATCTGTGTCCTAATGTTGACTTCTGCCTGGCATCATTTTTGCTATATCCTCTTCTTTTCCACCCACTGACTAATTCCTGTCACAGATTTAACTCCCATTTCAAACAGACCTTTCAAAACAAAGAACTTTGCAAGGTAGTTTTTTGTAGTGGTTAGGAGGACAGACTCCAGAGCTAGACTGCTTGGGTTTAGATTTTTGTCTGTGGCTTTGATTAGCTGTGTGTCCTTAAGCAAGTTACTAAAGCTCTCTGTGCTTCAATTTATTTGTCTATAAAATAGAGATGGTAATAATAGAGCTTACCTCATAAGACTGTTTTGAGTATTAACTGAGATCCATTTCCTCCTTTATAAACTAGGCCAACAAAAGCATAACACATGTTTGTATATGCTAATTGCCTTATGATATCATCTCTTTTGATGCTCACAACTCTCTGAGGTATGGCCATTTTTATCCCCATTTTATAGTTAAGGTCAGAGAAATTGAATAACATTTTAAAGATTAAACACCCATCAAATTGTATAGCTAGGACTTGAACATAAGCCTCACTTCAAAGACTCAGCTTTTTACTTCATGTTACATGACTTTCTATTGGCTAATTGTCCCAATCCAGGCCCATTTTTGCATCTCAGTTGGACTCTCATGCCTTTATATCATCTAGTCCTGGTTTGCTCAGATTCCTGATTAGCTCCCATATTGTGTGACTTACTTTGTTACAGTAGCTTAGATAGAGGGCATTGATCACAGCAGAGTGAACATTATAGAACAAAATTCCTTTTGTCTTTCTTTCCTGCTGAATTCAGCTCATTCAAAAGAGTAGTCACCTAGTTGTAGTCTTAACTATATGGGACAAGAGGGCTTCTACTTCACCCAAAGAAATCCAGATGGGTGCATGAAGGTGCCATCTTGTGTGTGTAGTGACGTTCCTCCAGAAACACAATGGGAGTGTGGACCAGCAAAAGGTAAAAGAAATTAAACAGGGGGAATAAAGGAGATTTTGAAAGTCAGAAAAGAGTTTTAACTTAGTAGAATGCATTGAACCACTTTGAAAACATTCTATTAAGACCTGAATGAGCACAAGATGTTTTAAATATAAACTTCATTTTAAGGTCAGAATAAAAACAAAAATAATTATGAAGACACTTCCTTGCAATGAAATCTAAAGGATAGGCAAAGACTTGTCCTAAATCTCTCTTAATTATTTAAAAAAGCTGCGAGATGTGTGTGTGTGTATATGTGTATGTGTTACATGCTGAATGTTTTGTTGTCTCCTGCTCCGCCAATTTGTGTGTTGAAACCCTACCCTCCGATATGATGATATTAAGAGGTAAGGTCTTTGGGAGGTAATTAGGATTAGTGATAAGGTCATGAAGGTGGAACCCTCATGAATGTGATTATGAGACCCCAAAGAACTCCCTCACCCCATCCACCATGTGAGGGCCCAGCAAGAAGTCAGCAGGTCGTACTAGTCCCTGACAATACTGACACCCTGAACTGAGACTTCTCAGTCTCCAGAACTTTGAGAAATAAATGTTTGCTGTTTAAGCCACCCAGTTTATGATATTTTTGTTAAAGCAGCCCCCCAAAACTATGACTGTGGTTTGTTTTTTAATCCCCTCCCTCACAAAGCGGTGTAAGAAGCCAGTTTGAAAATGACAATGCGGTGGTTCCTTTAACCTAGAGGAGGTCCAAAATTGCTAAGCTATTTATTTTGCTTTTTTTGGACCTCACATTGGAACTTAAGTGCTTTAGAAGTGTTGAAGGAAAAAGAAAACCTTCAAACTACTCAAAGATTTGAACTGCTTTGCTATCTAAAACTGTACTTAAGAGAGACATTTATAAAACAGAAAGAGGAATTAATCAAAACCTTCCACTAAAAAAAGAAGCAGGCAGCTAAAAATAAAACCACCATAGAGAATAAATAGAACTCTTCAGATTAAATGAGTCTTTCCGGTTCCTGCCCACTGAAGCACTCTGAGAGAACGTATAATTCTGTCATTATTACTGTTATTATTAGATAATTGCTTCAACTTAACAAGTTATTAATCTTTTGTCCTGTACAAGATGTATTACTATATAATTAAATGGTGTAATACTATGGATACACGGTTGCTGGTTCACAGTGTGGCTTTATATTAATTATTTCATGATGAGTTATTCAAGTGAAAGAACTAAAGCTTTTTGGTGAAAAATGTTTTCCTCCTGAATTCACAAAAATAAATTTGTTACTAATTTTTGATATTTGCATCTCCATGGAGAGCAACGTTGATCTATTCCATCTTAGTGTTTTCTTCCAAATTTTTGAGTTAGGAGAACATTGTCTAAAATACTTCCCGCCTCCTGTTTCTGCACCTATTTCTTATTTGGATTCACCCCCTTCCACCTTAACTGCCCACACCTGGCTCCTAGAGTGTCCCTTAATTTCTGGCACCTCCGTGACTGTATTTGATTCATCGAGGCTATTCTACTTTATGCAGGTGCTGCATAGAGCGTCTTGCTGGGAATCAATCTCCTACAGCTGTTTCCTCACCTTCTCTTTCTTTAAATTGCAGACACTCCTTCCTTCTCCATGTTCTCAACTGATGACCTTTCTTGTTATGTCACTGGTAATAAAGAAACAATCAGAGCAGGACTTCCTCTCTTTTCTACCACCACATCATATCTGCCCCAGTGTTTTCTGCCTTTCCTCCCTTCCAGGTTAACTGTGCCAGCTCTGCTCTAAAGCTAAGTCCTCCACTTGCGCATTGGTCCCATTTTCTTTTGTCTAACTCAGACTGTTCTGTTGCAAGTATCCCATTTCTCTCCTACATGAATTCCTCCATATCTATTGGATCTTCCTATCGGTATACAAGCTTGTTGTCATGACTCTCATCTGAAAAACAAAACAAAAAAACCCTCCTTCAACCCCCTCATCCTCTTCCAATTTCTTCCCCATTTCTTTACCCCTTTTGTAGCAAATTTCCTAGAAAATTTGTCTATTTTTGTCTCTCCTTCCTTTTCTCTCCTTTCCTTTGAACTCACCCCAGTGAGGGTTTGTCCCTATCATGCCAGTGAAACTGCACTTCTTAGTGTCACCAGTGACCTCAGTGCGGCCAGATCCCATAGGTAATTCTCAGTCCTCACCTTGACCTTTCAGGAACAACTGAAACAGTTCATCACTCCTTCCTTTTGAAACATTTTTATCACTTGGTTTCTAGGACACCTCAATTTCTGGTTGTCCTCTTTCATCAGACTTCTTTGCCTGTATTACTTCTTTATGGGAAAAAATTCTCTGCTGATTCTTCTTCCACTGCCCACTTTGAAACACTGGAATGCCCTAGGGCTCCCCGGACCCCTTCAGTTCCCCATGTATACTTATCTTTTGGGTGACCTTATGGTGTTCAATGGTTTTAAGTGCATCCACTTCTATCTCCAACCTTAATCTCTTCCCTGAGCTCCAGACACTTTTATTCAACTGCTTACCCAACATTTCCATTTGAAAGACCAATATACAGCTCAAATGTAACATGATGAAGACAGAATTTTTCATCTTCCCCACTGAATCTGTTTTTCCCTGAGAAGTCACCACTATCTACCCGGAGGGCTTAAGACAAAAACCTAGGGGTCATTCTTGAGTTCTTTCTTACTAAGTATACTTATCCAATCTTGAACCTTTCCTTGTCACTTCTACTTTCAGAACATCCCCTAAATCCATCCATTTTTCACTGTTTCTATTGCTATTGTCTCAGTCCAAGCCACTGTCAACTTTCTCCTTGGTCTTACCTCTCAGGCATCCATTCATTTAGCAAATACCTCTAAAACCCCAATGTGTGCCAGGCACTATTCTTGGTATTGATTTTGCAGCAATGAACAAGCCAAATAAAAATCCCTGTTCTCAAGGAATTTAATTTCTGTCTTAAGGAGATTCCTCCTTATTGCCTTCCCTGATCTTTTCTTTCTCTCTCCCCTCTCTTTAGTCTTTTCTTCACCTAACAGCCAGAATAATCTGTTTAAAAAAATCTAAGTAAGGGCTTCCCTGGTGGCACAGTGATTGAAAGTCCACCTGCCGATGCAGGGGGCACGGGTTCGTGCCCCGGTCTGGGAAGATCCCACATGCCGCGGAGCGGCTGGGCCCGTGAGCCGTGGCCTCTGAGCCTGCGCGTCCGGAGCCTGTGCTCCGCAACGGGAGAGGCCACAGCAGTGAGAGGCCTGTGTACCGCAAAAAAAAAAAAAAAAAATCATCTAAGTAAGATCAGCCCTCTAGTGGCTCCTCTGACCTCACCTCCACTGTTCCCCCTCACTTAGTTCATGCAGCCCCCACTTACCTCCCCCAAAGTACACTAAGTTCATTCAAGCTCCCTGGATTTTGTACTCACTCTTCTCTGCCTGGAAAGTTCTTCCCTCAGCTATTTGTGTGGTTTGCAGCCTCACTTTATTCAGGCTCTGATCAAATACCACCCTCTCTTAAATAGCTGCCCTTTATCACTCTCTGTCCTTTGACCTTTGTCTATTTTCTTTGGAGCGTTGACCATTATCTGACATACTATATCTTTATTTCTTTTTCTGAATTTTATTTTCTCCCCCTAGAATGTAAGCTAATTAAGGTCAAGATTTTTGTCTTTCTTGTTTCCTGTTTTTTCCAGCACTCAGAATATTGCTTGCAATATGGTGGGCTTTGAAAAAAAATTTGATGTATAAATGAATTCATGAATGAAAAAATTATATGCTAAAGTGGAGAAAAAGCTTACTAAACTTGGAATGAGGACAGCTGGATTAATAACCCTGGTTCTGTCATTGTCTAGTTATGAGGCATTTGGCACGCCATTTTGACCTCCTTGGGTCTTAGTCTCTGTATAACGAGAAGTCTGGTCTGTGAGCCTTAAGATCCCAATTCTAACATTCCAGGTTCTGTGTGCGTGGTGTCTTCACTCTAGAGACCAACTCCCACACTTCATTTGGCCCGAACAGGATTGATGGCATTTTTTCTAGAGCTGCTGGGAAGTGGACATGGGATTTTTCTTTTCCTTGTATTCTGTCAGGGTTGAGATCCCTGCCAGTAGGGAAGTCACAACATTTGTATCTGCACAAACATTTCAGTCAAGAACGTCCCCAAGTTGCCTACTGAAGGGAAGGAGCCAGAGTGGGGAATATCACAAGGGAAGAGATTCAATGGAGATTTGATCAGAAAATTTATTACATTTGCTTTCGATCACAATGCATACTCAGGTCTGCAATCACTTACTCTGTTAGGCAAAAATCCCACTGGGAAAAAATAGCATGTGTGCATGACTCCATCTGTGTGAGCCCTTGCCAGAAACGTTTATGAATCACTTGTCTCCTGATAGACAACTTGCTTTCCTAGTTTGCAATCATATTTCCGACAGATGTTGCCTTTGAATTAACCATTGTCTCATTTTAAATGTTTTCTCCTATCTGAGACCATCATATGGGCAAATCTCCCCTACCATCAAAGCTGGAAGTACTTGCTCAGCATTAAAGGAAGGAGACATTTGGGGCCAGCCAGGGATCTGGAATCCAGAATCAGGGATAGACACTTCTCCACAAGTTTGGAGTTTGGTATTTCTCAAGTTCTGGCGTCAGGGATGTTTACTCTCAGGTTATGCAAAATCCCGGCTTGGGTTCTGGAAAAAATGAGCTGACTACTTTGCCTGAAAGGAGTTTCTTCCTAGTTCCTGGGGACATCTTGCTTTTATTAGGCCGTATCTGTTGTGTTGTTTATGCTGAGCAATGAGGGTGTTACTCACTGTATGGAACCTATTGCCATTGTGGCCTTTATTATATGGTGATTTGTATTCTGTTTTACATCAAATCTGCTTATAGCCATCTTGTCTGGATCTCAAATGTTACTGAGAAAATTTGGAAGGTAGATAGATTTTCTTTTGGGCATATTTAGAAGTTAGCACACTATGTTTACAGAAATTATTATCTTTTGAGTCACTCTGCCATTCAGCCTGTTGATTCTTCATGAATTTCAATTAGATTTCTCTTCTCTTTTTTTCTTTAGAGATAAAATATTAAACAAAACCCTATAAAGCAAATTTTATTCCTTTTTAAATACCATGTCTGAATGTGCCAATGGTGTGTCCAATTTTGGATAAATGAGCTTGAAGTCAAATGCAAATTTTACTTTCCTTTACAAAGGAGCTGATGAAAATCCATTGTGAAAACGTTATGAGAAAAATCTTATCTTATAATTGCAGCCAAGATTCAAGCCATTACTTAAGACATGAAGCATTTGGCAACAAAAAGATTGTTGTCACTAAAAAGGAAGCCTAACACATTACTCCTGGGCCGAGAAAAAATAATTTAACTGTCATTGTTACTGAAGGAGCAACACAGGAAGATGGCAGAAATTAGAATGAGCAGCTTTATCTGGAATAATGTAATATATATTTTTTTCACCTAAGAAGCAGAGATAAACATTTGGTGATTGGTTTAAACCTCTCAGAGAGAGAGAGAGAGAGAGAGAGAGAGAGAGAGAGAGATTCATTTATTGGTTAGTACCTGATATTTAGCTAAGTTTGTATTACCCTAATGCCTATAGCTAAGAGAAAGCCAGTAGAACTTTACCACAGTGGTAGTAAAGAGATAAGAAGTTCTTTTCTCCTTATATTATTAGCAGCCTGAGGTCTGTAACTTAATAAAATTGTTGCCAAATTGTTAGATATTCTTATAAAATATTCATTTTTGGAAAGAAGGGTTAGAAAAAGGCCACTGAGGTCATCCTGGCTGGGCTTACCTTAGCCTGGATGAAGAGGGAAATGGGCACTGGAGATTTGCACAGGTAAGTGTTTGGAAGGCTCTACTATTTTTAGATGCTACAGAAAAGTCCAGTGTACCTCTCATCAACTCTTTCCAAATAGTTCCTCCCACTGTTCCATCCCTTGATGGTTATCCTGAATCACTGTGTAAAATGGTTCTAGCTGTCTCTTTTCTCATCTCCTCCCAATGCAGTGCTATTTCTCTCTCTTCTTGATATGAAAGAAAAATTGATGGACATAACCCCAAAGATGTTTTCAGCTGGGTTTCTTATTCTAACATATTATCTCATGAATGTACCTTTTCCTTGTCAATTATGCTTGCCCTAAACTTGAATTGCACTTCTGGGTAACTAGATTGTCTTTTTCCATTTTGGGGGGGGGGGTGGGCAGCGTGAAGAAAGGATGGCCCATTGAACTTAGGCCATAAAGGAGTGATTAACGGAGGGGCTATTTTCAACGTTGTGGGCAAAGTTAATAAAAACCAACCAGGGATGGGGAAGCACCTCAGTCTCACTGGTCTCCTATCCTCTGATCTCCTACTGGTACCTCCACTGGTCTCCTATCCTCTGATTTCCTACTGGTACCTCCTGTTGACCACAGTCAGTTGGAAGCCCAAGGGAATGCCTTGATGCAGGTCAACCTCTTAAGCACAGAGCAAGGTAGAAAAGATTGATGTGTGTATCTGGATGGACATATAGAGAATACTTAGCACTTGAATTACCTCTGGAAACTGTCATTTTCCTCCTTTCCTAGTACTCTTTGGGGTGCTTTCTTATCCTGTTATCTGAAAACTAACACTTATGTGAGTGTTCAGATGAATCAGGGAGCTAACACATGAAGTAAAGGAAAAGAATCAAGGGTTCTAGTGTATTCACTTTTCATTCACAAACTTAACCAGAACATAGGAAAGTAAATCTGCTGCACTGTACAGTCTTCTCTTGTGGTACTAAGTATGGTATAAATTGGGAATAATGAATAATTGAGTTGTGAATTCTTCAGGCCAGAGGCAGGTAACTGAGAGCTCATCATATTAAAATTTTTATTTTCATTACTGTGGTTCCATTTCATTTAGGGTATTCCTTCCTTTTCTGTATTTACATCCCTACCCCAATCATATTTCTTTTTCTATCTCCATTTTATCTTCTCACATCCATTTAAATGAATACCTTTTTTTTTTTTCTGACATTGATAAAATCACTGCTGTAATTACCTGAAGGACTATCAGTGTGTTTCCTTCAGCATCCTTCCAGAGTAAAGGAGTTATAGGCTAGTTTCTTAAGCATGTGGGAATTCTTGGCTAAGTAAGGGAAATATTTTAAAGATGGACTATATATATTCATATACATATATTCACATATGTGTGTGTGTGTGTGTGTGTGTGTGTGTGTGTGTGTGTAGGTGCGTAGGGTCCTATATAACCACTCCTCTGAAGCTTCACCCTGGAGTAGATTATGGAAACCTCGGAAACCCCCTTCATCTCATGGAGGATGTAAATATCCTTCCAAGTTTGTGAATGACCCCCATTTCTGCTCCCTAGATTCTCTCTTCCCTGAGTCCTCATTCCACTTCTTTATCAGATGATCTCTTACATTCTGTCGGGTTTCATCTAAATGTCATTTTTTTCAGGGAAGCTTCCGCTGATTCCCAAGGCTAGGATGAATCCTTTGTTGTGGAACTTACTATACTATAAATAATTTCTTATATCTGTCTCTGCCCCTGGTTCATAATCTCCAGAAAGGCAGGAACAATAAATGTCCTGTTCACCACCATATCCCTCAGCATCAAACATGCAGTAGGCACTCATTAAATACTTGCTGAGTAGAAATTGAATCTGATATAGCCAAAGACCAACCAAGCTGCAACCAGGGTGGTTTGGAAACAAGAGCTTTGTCAGTCACATTAGGCCACCCCACACTGTCAGGCTTTTCAACAAAGTCTTCTTTCTTTTCTTTTTTCATAGCTTTTTTGTTTGTTTTTTGGTCAGTAGCAGGTTTAAAAGTAGAATCTTGCATTTAGCTGCTAGTATAGTGGAATTGCAACCTTACTGCAATTTACAAAAGCTCCAGAGTCTGGCAAATATTTTTGCCTCCTGCATTTTTGTATTTATTTTGGGAAGAGGCTGAAAATTTAACTTTCTTTTCATGGTCCCTTTCTTGCTTTATTTTTGTCTGAAATGAACTGGAAACTTTAGCATTCTCTTTGTTCTTCTTTAACTATATTATTAAAACAATGTGGAAAGAACACTGGACTTGGACTCAGAAGCCCCAGATTCTAGGCCCCAATCAGCCATGTTTTCTCATCTGTAAAACTGAGATAATAATAATAGCAATTGCATAGAGTTGTTGTGAGGGTTAAATGAGACGATCCACATAAAACATTTAGTGTAGACCTTGGCAAATAGTAAGTGCTCACTCTACTGATAGTAGAGGTGATGGTGGTGGTGATGATAATGATAATAGATGTTAAATTAACATACCTGAATACTTGTTATTGTATCTACATCAAAGGATTGGGGAGGTCACGTAAGAATGAGAAAAAATATGTGAGAACACTTTGTAAGCTACTTTAATGTACAACATTAATAATAGTAGGAATGGTAGTGGTAAATAATGGTAAAAATAAATGTTGTGTGTGTATTTAAGCCCTATTCCAAAGAGCATTCAGTTCTGTTCTGAACATACTATTCTGGTTTTCTTTCTGTTTCCTTGGAGAATCAAGAGTAATGATTGGGAATGGAGTTTAAATGAGCTGGCAGAACACTCATTAAATGCTTTATCTTTCTAAATGTTGATGTATCAGTTTCAAAACCTGAAAAGTTAATTCCACAGGCTCTTTTACCTACAGTGTCATGAATGCCAAGAAAATTGTTGATCTAACTTTACATTTGTGAAAAGTAACACTTAATTGGCTAACAAATACTGAACTCTTTCTGAACTGAAGGAGATAAGCTTGCTATAAACTTGCAAGTCATTGCTTCTGGTTTGTTTTTGTTTTTCAAAGAAAACAATTTTGGTTGCTTTCATTCTTATCACAAATAACACTAGAATTCAGATTGCCAGCTGCAGTGGGGTCCCTAACAAGAGAGGTTCATTGCATTCTAGGCCAGCATTTTCCTTCCCGGATGCTTTTGCAAGGAAGCTTTAGGCTTAATAGAGTTTTAACTATAGCTAACTCTTTCTGTTGAAAGCCACTGAAGAAAGAGGTATTTTCAGAGATTTTAAGTATGTGGAAAATTCTGTGGATAATCTCAGGACTTCAGCTTTTGATTTCATCAAATTTGACTTGAGAACTTCTCTTTCTTTCCTCTTTGATTAGCATTATTAATGAGAAATGAGTACACGATAAAAAGAAAAAATGATAAAAACACAATATGGAGTACTGAGAATTTAGAATCAGGCTTTGAAGGATTGTGAACCTCATGTTATTCAGTAGATGCCTTCTGAAAAGTCATTTGCTAGTCAAAGTCGTAAAATATTAGATCTAGAAGGTGCCTTGAAGTCCATGAGTTAACTTCCTTCCTCTGCCAAGGAGGAAACAGATACTTCAGTTACTGACAGGTACCCCTTATGTATGAATGTTATATTTACTATGCTTTTCTGCATCTCTCTTGTTTGGTCTTGGTTATCACATAAACATTTACCAGCAATGAGTATAATCAGTGTTGGCAAAATATAAATGTTAATGCCTTTTAATCAGCTAGGCTTTTAGAAAACTTGGGTGGAAAGCTTGCAATAATCCTACTTAGCTCTAGAGATGAATGGTGAAGCAAGTTTTAAGAATTTTTTATTCTAATTAATGATGGTGATAGAAATGGCAGTCACGTTCACAGTGATAGAAGAAACTGCAAAGTCATGTGTTGTGTGTGTGTGTGTGTGTGTGTGTGTGTCCTGACCTCACCACGTTTCACATTCCCAACTTTCTTGTTACATTTCCTTCTAGCATCTGTATTATTTAGCGATAAACCTGGGTGAAAGGCAATGTGTCGACTACCAAATGTTACTGGAGCAAATCAACCATATCACTGTAAAAACTGATCATATTTTCTTGGTACATGAGGAATTGGGCATCTGTACAACCTACCCTTCCTGGATGCCCTAGTATGGCTTGAAATTGACCAGTTCTCTCTCATAACTAAAGCTTTGGCCATGGGCCTAACTCCGTTCCTTCTATTTGCTTTTACTGCTTTCTCATAACTATGGGATTTGGTGCCCTGAGGACTGAGAGGGTTAGGATACTTCTACTGCTGCAATTTAGATCAAAATAGTTGGAACCTAAACATTTAGGTTTTTTTTTTTTTTTAAAGTTCATTTAGCCACTTAGCCATTGATTTTTTAAAAAAATTATTTAATTATTTATTTATTTATTTTTGTCTGTGTTGGGTCTTCATTACTGCGTGCGGGCTTTCTCTAGTTGCGGCGAGCAAGAACTACTCTTTGTTGAGGTGCGCGGTCTTCTCATTGCAGTCTTCTCTTGTTGCAGAGCAGGAGCTCTAGGTGCACAGGCTTCAGTAGTTATGGCTCACGGGCCTAGTTGCTCCACGGCGTGTGGGATCTTCCTGGACCAGGGCTCAAACCCATGTCCCCCGCACTGTCAGGGGGATTCTTAACCACTGAGCCACCAGGGAAGCCCTAGCCATTTATTTTAGAACAAATTTGTCATGAGTAATCAAGGTGAATATTAAAATGGATTTTAATAAATATAAGAAAATACTTGCATTTCAAGAATTATGTTCAC
This sequence comes from Monodon monoceros, assembly GCF_005190385.1. Taxonomy (NCBI): domain Eukaryota; kingdom Metazoa; phylum Chordata; class Mammalia; order Artiodactyla; family Monodontidae; genus Monodon; species Monodon monoceros. The sequence goes on along the minus strand of NW_021703767.1, from coordinate 46,936,462 downwards.
ATAATATCTACTTTTTGGATTTTAGAGTCTTACGCTGGAGCACATACCAGTGATTGCCCTAAAAACCTTTCCACGGACAGATACACGTCTATGATACAATGAGCACTGTAGATACCACTGTCTAGTTTCATCCAGGTTCTTCTGCTGGGGCTTTCCCCTACACCTCCAGAACCTTTCCGCATAACAAGAACTCTACCAGACTCTTTTTGAGGGGAGCTTACAGTATCCTAGGCTACAGAACATAAAAAAGAATATGTGTGGTACCTTTGGGTGGGGGGGCAGTAAACTCCAGGCATGGGTGAGCTTCATTTTGCTGGATATGTCCAGTGTGGCCTACAGCCAGCTCTGGATGGATGGCGTTTTCTAAGAGAGAAGAGTGGCTAGTATGACTCCTCAGCTTAGGCAGCGTGGGGAACTCACTCAAATGACCTTGAGATGTGAAGAAAGGCGTGGTGGGTGGGCTGCTCTGGCCTCTAAGAGGGACGTCTGTACCAGACAAACAGGAAAGGTGTTTTCTAATATGCCTACTCTTTCTGGTCATGTGCCCCTTCTCCACTTCAAGTTTCTCCCCAAGCTTGCTTAATTGCTGTTCTTTGAGAAACATTTTTATTTTTCTGAGATTGTGACCTTTTCCCATTTTTAGTGTTAAAATGCCTTTCTTTAACAAAATGATGGTGATAATAGATGGTATTTCTAGTTTTTGACGGCCCACTTGGCAAAATCGGCACTTGGCGGCCTTCTGCCAGTTTCCCACATTGTTTTTGTGTTTGTTTAACTTACTGGTCACTGAACTCCCAGTCCGGAGTACAAGGGTGTGCAGGCTCTCAAGGGCAGGGGTGGCCAGGAGAACTCGTGGAGAAGGAGGATCTTTCAGACACTGTAGATAGCGTGGTCAAGGGTATTGAGGGCCAACGGAAGGGGGAGGAGCAAGCAGGTACTTGACAAGAAGGAGGTTAAGTCAGAGGAAATGAGGTCAGGCAGCAAGGAGTGGGCCTTGCAAACTTCAGAGCATAGCAGGTAGAAGAGAAGCCAGCTTTGAGACAAGGTTACACAGCACAGGTGCATGCCGATCTGGGGGCAGGGCTCTTTCCCTGAAGCACGTGGGTGGTCCCAGACCTTGAATGGATACCACGTAGGTCAGAAGCCTGAAATTCCCCCCAGCCTTGTCACAGCAGCAGAGACATGAGTATTGCTAGGGGCTCCTGCTGTGGATAAATCTATGTTTTAGTAGAAAAGGAACTCAGATTCAGTGTTTTCCTTCAATTTAGAACACACATGGAGGGGCAGGCTGTGGGATTTTGTGGATTGGCAGACTGAAGGAAATGTGATAACAGCATCCCGGATTGCCAGGACAAGGGGAAGCTGGCACCTTCCCCAAATGTCCTGAGAGTTAAGAGAAAACAGGATGGTTAGAGAAGAATATGGTAAATAAGTAGTTACGATTTCAACTGACTGCACCCTCATGATCTACTTTTTAGTCGAAATGTTTTAAATTATACAAGGATAATCTGAGTATACTTTTAATAGAAAAGATTAAGATAACACAAATACATAGAGTAAAAGTGGGAGAGAAAATGCAGGGAAAATAGGTAAACATTTAAAAATATTATCCTTCATACTCATTTAAATGTTTTCTTTCTATGCAAAATGTCAAATATCCTTCTAAATGGAAAGTGTCAATTTCCTCTAAAAAGTCTTACCTGGTGTCAGTCACAATTAATAGCACCTGTGAGAAAGCCCATTTACCAGCCTCTTCACCTAAACCAGGTATTGTTACTGTTTGTAACTCTTGCATCCAGAAGTGATGGATGAAAAAATAGATAATACATTGCTGTTTAAATGTGCATTTTACTGATATTAGTAGGGAGAGATTCAACACATTTTCTCATGTTCAGAGTCATTTGTACTTCTTTTGACATTGCCTATATGAAATTGACCATTTAGTTTTCCGTTGTCTCATGTAGATGTCAGATCCAGGTAATTAAGTTTTATCAAAGAATAGAATATGCCCCCTTTTTTGCCTTTACCTATCTACCTACCTACTCTGAGAGGCCTTGATCTTGGATTCAAAAGCCTAGGTTCAACTCTTGGCTTGCTGCTTACTGTGTGACCTACCTCTTAGAGCTTCTTTAGAACTTATTCCATAGAGTTATTATGAAAATTTAGTGAGGAAATTCCATGTGCAGGGCTCAGTACAAGATTTGGCACATTATATAAATGGTAGTGATGGTATTTCATAAGAGGGGTTTCAGATAAGTATAAAGACCAACTCCCCCCCTCCACTCCAATCACTACGATTCCTCCTCCTTAGCTTCAAACTCACATCAGGTATAGATGCTCTGGGGCTCTTCTTTTGAGTTGGCCTGAATTAGCTGCAACTCCTTTTGAGATATTTCTGCATATTAAGTGTTTATTTTGCACTTTTGTAAACAGTTTAGAAATTCGAAAATATACTACGAAGTTAAAAGATTTGGCAATTTTTGCTGTGTGGGATCTTGATAGAAGAAAAGTACAGAATTAACCGGAATCACAATAATTATTCTGGGTTGTAAATTATGAGAGCAATAACTAAAGTGAACGAAGATTTGAGTATATAAAAAAAGAGTGAAGTTCTACAATTTTCTGCTAGAATATTCTGGAGAATTATTTGTCATTATTGTCAATAATTTTAATAATATGGAAATAATCATATAATTAAATATTACATTTATAGAATGGGTTATGGCTAAGGTCATTTCATAAAAATAGAAATTGGTAATTTCTCCTAAGAATTCTATTAAGGAAATATGCTACTCTGCATATTATGAGAGAAAATATGCAGTGTTTCTTCTTTTTCCTCTTATTACTGAATTATAATGTGCAAAACTGTAAAACATTACATAAAGGACCTATAAATGTCACTCAAGTGGCTCTTACCAATAATTTGTGTTTTATGAAACTTGAATTTCTATTAAAATGCAATAGGTAGAACTAGGAATTTACGATACTAATCTTGATAGCACCATGCTCCAGATACTTTTCTCCCCTTGATCTCCAAAGCTTACATGGGATTTTTGAGAGAAAGCAGATGTTATGTCCTCTTGGCGGATATCCATTGCATGTGCTCATGAAGGGACTTGCGTAAAAGCACACAGAAGCCAGGCTGGTATCATAATCTAAATCCCTCAGTTCCCAGAACTGGACTCCTGGAGCTCAAACAAAACCAAGGGTTGAAGCAGTTATGTTGATGATTACCTCAGCTGCCCAGCTTCTTACATCTCTAAATGGTGCATCCATCATCTCTAGGAAAATAAACAATTATAAAAGTGTTGGGATTCACTTCTACCTCTTGCGGGACTTTCCTCATTATAATCACATATATTATTGTGAATTGTTTAATACCTATTAATCTTCAAATTATTGTAGTATGGAGGGGATCAAGTAAACGGACACATTTATTCTACAAGGAATTTATTTTCTAGATGGGAATGGGGTGTATCACCCCAATGGAATGATACACATGGACAGGAACATGCCTAGTATTAGGCCAGCAGTAAGGGAAACCAGGCATCTGTGGTTGAGTATATAAAAAAAAATTTCCTGTGGACAGGAAATTAGTGGAGACAAAGCTTATCTTAGCGGTCTGACACCGTGAGGATCAACCCTCCTGGTTTGGGGGTTGGTGGTTCAATTTGGATCACAGGATGAGGTACACCATGGAAATCAATACAAGCCTTTGCAGATCCATTGTTGCACCAGAGTTTTGACTTTGCTTCTCATATGTGCTGCTGTATCATAGATTTGACAAGCTCCATGAAAATTAGACGAAATATTATTTATAAATTTATTTATTTATTTTGCCGCGTTGGGTCTTCATTGCTGCGTGCGGGCTTTCTCTATTTGCAATGAGCTGGGGCTACTCTTCGTTGTGGCGTGTGGGCTTCTTGCAGTGGCTTCTCTTGTTGCAGAGCACGGACTCTAGGTGTTCAGGCTTCAGTAGTTGTGGTGTACGGGCTTACTTGCTCTGCGGCATATGGGATCTTCCCAGACCAGGGCTCGAACCCGTGTCCCCTGCATTGGCAGGTGGATTCTTAACCACTGTACCACCAGGGAAGTCCGAGATATTATTTAAAAAGAAAAAAAAAGAGGATGCAGAAAAAGTATACAGAGGGGAGTGTGTTAAGAGAGGTTTCCTGGATGAATATAGTGAATCTTGCTACTCAGGAAAAATAACAAAACAACACAAAAAGCTGAAATGATTTTAATTGAAAGATGCCTTTTAGGTAAGTGTCTTAGAAAACTCTTTGTATTATATAAGAGCACAAAATAAATATGGTCATGATGTATGTTTGACCCAGGTGTCACAAGTGAATGACACAACTGTAAGAAAACCAAACTTCCACACATTCATCAAGGTCTCCAGGTGATGGTGCTGGTAACAACTATAAAGAGACTCCAGGACACTTGGTGCCAGGCTTCCAGGGCACTGCATTGCATCTTCACTGCAGTCCCAGAACCCTCACCATGGGCTGGGTATAACAAGCCACTGAATGAGATCTACTGAGGGTGGGACAGTGCAGCATTGTAGCTAGACAACATGGAACGATGGAAAATGAAGTATGCATAGAAGACCTGAGTCTCAGTCTCAGCTCTGTCTTTCAGTAGCTGTGAGATTATGAATCAATCATTGTACCTTTCTTTTTTTTTTTCTTTTTTTTTTAGTATCCTAGTTTCTTTGCTTGTGAGACCAGAAGATGAGACTAGATTATTTCCAAAGTTTTAGCTCTAAAAAATTAATGATTTGCTAGTTTTGACAGGCAATAATTACCCTCTTTCTTTTTTCTGGAAAGAAATCTATGCTGTTCACTTTAAAAGTGGAAGGTTTAAATATATTATGTTTTCTGTTGGTTTATTCATATGTACTTTTATTTCAGCAAATGAAGAAACCCAGCTGGCATTTAAATGTAACATTATTGCAGGTATAGTGTTCACCTTTCTTGAGGCTACAGTTCTGTAAGAATAAAGAATATTTTTAGATATCTGGGATATGACCAAAATTCCTCAGAAATAGGACAGAACTGTGCTTAGCCTAGTTGCCAGAAGATTGGCTTTCATTAAATGCATAATATTTCTGGTGTTTTTGATCTCAACTCCACCCTGCTACACAAATGCAATTTGGGCCAAATACCACATCCAGGGATGAGGTAAATTTAATCTGTTTTTGTTCTGGATGAAATACAACTGATATATTTTTTACTATTTTGGTGTAGTCTTCAATGGGAATCAGTATCCTATTTAATTGACTATAGTTTTCAAAACTGTGTTGGCAGTAAAGATGGTATCATAAAAATGATATCTACCAAAGTAAATCTTTCTAATAAATAGTTGGCAGGTATAAATTATAATGAGAGCCTCTAATTTATTTTGAGCCCCTAATTTATTAAAAATGCTTTAAAGAGATATCATCTATATTATATTTTACCATTTTCCCTTAATTCTACAATCTGTGTCAGGCTTATTTCAGTTAGATTGAAGCAGAATTCCTTCTTCCCTTAAAAATGTAGTGTTCACAATCTTCTCTGCTCCCATTTAGGCACTTCACCAAGTGTAATATTTATGTTTTCTGTGAACCCACAATCACTGAAAATCCTCTCCATAATAAAATAAATGTACATGTGCATAATATGGTCACAGATAATCATATATGGACATCACGTGATACATAAACACACATGACTGAATTTACTCACTTATCAAATAGTGACTGAATGTCTGCCCCAGGTCAAGCACTGTACTAGCACTGGAGATACAGCAGTTGTGATGGTTAATTTTATGCGCCACCTTGGCTGTACGACAGGGTGCTCAGATTAAACACTACTTCTGAGGGTCTGTGAGGGTGTTTCTGGATGAGATTAGTGTTTGAATTTGTGGGCTCAGTAAAGTAGCTTGCCCTCCCCAGTGTGGTGGGCGTCATCCAGTCTGTTGAGGACCTGAGTAGAACAAAACGGTGGAGGAAGGAGGAATTCACCCCTTTTGCTTTCTGTCTGTCTGATTGGATGGGGATATCAGTCTTCTGCCCTTGGACTGGGATGTGTACCATTGGCTCCCCTGGTTTTCAGGCCTTTGGACTTGTACTAGAATTACATCACCAACTTTCCTCCAGTTGCTGAAGGCCGACTGTGGGACTTCTCAGCCTCCATAATTGCATAAGTCAATTCCTCATAATTAATCTCCATATATATGTATGTACATATTTCAATAGGATATATGTATGTGAACTATACATATGTATATATATACCACATACATGTCTCCTATTGGTTTTGTTTCTCTGAAGAACCTTAATACAGCAATGAACCAAAGAGACAATTCCTAACTCCCAGAGCTTATTATCAACAGGAGATTGGTTGCTCCAGTGGCATAGTAACTCCTTTCTCCTCACTTTCACTCAAGCTTGGGAAGCACAGTGAGTATTCTTGCTGCCTGCTGTGGCACAGTGATACAGAGTCTGTGGAAGAGAAGAAGCCCAAAGATGCCTCCTGTACCTTTTAGTTGGCCTGTGTGCCCAATTATGGAGTCCAGAAGAGAAACTAGATATTACAGATTCCTGTGGGAGTAATTACCAGTAGACAAAAGTCAGGAGGTTTTTAAACCTCTGAATTTGATGTTTATTTCTTTGTTTGGCTTTGTAAGCTTTAGTAATCATGAAAAGCACTATGATCTAATGGCTAAGAATATGAGTGCTGGAACCAGCCTAGATGGGTTCAAGTCTCAGCTCTGCTATTTTTAGTTCTGGGACCTCAGACATATGACATGCCAGTTCTCTCACCTGTAAAATAGAGATGCTACTGATATCTAACAACTGATTTATTGTGGCTTATTGTGGGGATGACATAAATTAATACATATAAAACACTTAGAGTCATTTGGCATATAGCAGGCACTCAACAAAAATTAGATATTTTGTACAATAAAAAATCTACCTCCCCTAAAAGAGATACATTTGGGAAGTGTTTTTTTTTGTTTTTTTTTTTTTTTTTTTTTTTTTGCGGTACACGGGCCTCTCACTATTGTGGCCTCTCCCTTTGCAGAACACAGACTCTGGACACACAGGCTCAGTGGCCATGGCTCACGGGCCCAGCCGCTCCGCAGCACGTGGGATCTTCCCGGACTTGGGCACGAACCCGTGTCCCCTGCATCGGCAGGCGGACTCTCAACCACTGCGCCACCAGGGAAGCCCGGGAAGTGTTTTCTCTGTCCTTCTGTTATAGTACATTATTTTGGAGTCCTTTTCTCCCCCCTTTTGGTATTTAGAGGAAATTTTGTCAAAAATGGAAAGCGTGACCTAATTTTGGTAAATAGCAAGATGAGGGCTGTTTTTTGGGTGCTTTACTCCCTAAAGATTCTTCATGGATTTGTTCCTGACCTGTCACTTTTGTTCTGAGGGCTTCAGTTTCTCTATGCAACGAAACCACAGAACAGATGTTAGGAGGCCAAGTTAATGGTGGCCCGTAACACTGAACACCTTGACTGATAGGTTCTAAAGCTTTCTCCTAGCAATTCAAGAGTGCCAGGAATGAGTGAGCCAAAAAGTAGAGTCATGGCCCTTTGCAAATGCATAAGGAGTAGTTCTCAGTCTGCGCTTGACAAGTCTGAGGGTTTAGAAGACCGTTTTGTGGTACAGCTGAATCCCAGTGTGCTGTGTTCCCAGGGAAGAAAACCAGTAACAACAGATCCCACAACACATACCATTTGCTAAATGGGCTTCCTCGCAAGTGGGGCTCTGGGTAGAATCTCACAATTTCCTGCCACTTTGTCTCTGAAGGGTAAGAAAGGAGAATTGTTCTCATTTCAGCTGCTTTCATTTCTTGAGACTGTGGAAATGTCTTTCTTTTCATTTTTGCTTCCAATCCAATGCTTGATTTTATTAGCTTTATCTTTTTTGTTGCCTAACAGCCTTCAAACTTGATATAAATTTCAAGTCAATTTCTACATTTCACCGGTTTGGGGTTTTTATATGGAAAAATTCTCATAGCTATCTTTCAGTCTCTAAGAATATGGAAGAGTAGAGGAGTCATGATGACAGTGACCAAAATAAGGCAGGACATCTCCACAGCCAATGTGTTGCAGACATACTGTAGATTCATATGGTTCACGTCAGAGTCTCCAAAGAACGATTTGTTATCTGATTTTTATTAACACTAATAATTTTTTCATGAAATGTGCTTTCATGTGACTCTAGAATAAACAGAGTTTAATAATTCTCTAGAGACCAGATTCTGGTTTTTGACAGGATTTTGCAATCAAGTCCTTGAAACAAATTCTGTCTGACAAACACTGGTGTTCTAAAGACCTAACTCACCCCATTTTTGAAGTTTGAGTTGGCCCAGTTTCATCATTCAAAATGCAGGAGTTGATATTCAGTAACCTCTTGACCCTAACCAGCTGACCTTTGATGTTAGTTTTAATATTTTGGAGTCCCATTCTTAGTCTGAATGAATCCCTGTGGCTTGTCAGTTTACCCAGCAGGGAAAATACTTGGAATCTGAAAGACCTGAACTAATAACTGTCCTGTCCTTGGGAGTGTAATATTAATACCATGATTTGAGTGTCCTCACTTCTTAGATAGCTAGTGTTCTCTTCCTGATTTAAGAAGTGGCTGAGTCACCATTTCTAAGAAATTGGGGTCATTATGTATTGATAACACTGAATTTTAGGGGAATTCTTTTTTCTTAATTGAAATACATTTGACATGTAACATTATGTAAATTTAAGGTGTACAGCATGTTAATTTGATACACTTATGTACAGTAATATGATTGCCATTGTAGTGATAATTACTACCTCTAGCATGTTATATAATTATGCTTTCTTTTTTGCAGTTGGAATAATTAAGTTCTAGTCTCTTTTTAAGTTCGATGATTATGACATTGTTTATATTCACTGTACCGTGCATTAGCTTTCTAGGGCTTATTTACTACTCACTGTAAGTCTGTACCCTTAAACAACATCTCTCATCTCCCCATGCCACCATCCTTTGGTAACCACCATTTTATTCTAAGTGTTTATGAGTTTGGCTTTTTTAGATTCCACAGGTGATATCATACTGTATGTGAGTTCCTCTACTGACTTATCTCACTTGGCATAATGTGTTGAAGGTCCATCCATGTTGTTGTAAATGGCAGGATGTTCTCCTTTCTCATGGCTGGGTATCTCACATCTTTTTAATCTATTCATCTGTTGATGAGCTTTTAGGTTGTTTCTATATCTAGGCTCTTGTGAACAAAGCTGCAATAAATGTGGGAGCGCATATATTTCTTTGAAATATCACTTTCATTTCCTTTGAGTATATACCCAGAAGTGGAATTGCTGGATCAAATGGTAGATCTATTTTTAATTTTTTGAGAAACCTCCATACTGTTTTCCACAGTGTTGAACCAATTTACATTTCCACCAACAGTGTACAAGGGTTCCCTTTTATCCTTCTTTTCTTTCTTCTTGATGATAGTCATTCTAACAGGGGTGAGGTGATATCTCACTGTGGTTTTGATTTGCATTTCCCTGATGATTTGTGATGTTGAGCATCTTTTCATGTACCTGCTGGCTATTTGTATATTGTCTTTGAAAAAAAATTATTTCCTTTGCCCATTTTTTAATCTTTTTGTTTTTGTTATTGAGTTATATAAGTTCCTTACATATTTTGGATACTAACCCCTTATCTGATACGTATATGGTTTGCAAAAATTTTCTCCCATTCTGTAGGTTGCCTTCATTTTGTTGTTTCTTTTTCTGTGCAGAAGCTTTTCAGTTTCATAGTCCCATTTGTTGATTTTGCTTTTGTTGTTTGTGCTTTTGGGGTCATATTTAAAAAAAAAAAAAATTGCCCAGACCAAAGTTAAGGAGCCTCTTCGCTATCTTTTCTTCTAGCAGTTTTATAGTATCAGGTCTTAGTTTAAGTCTTTGAACCATTTTGAGTTTTTTGTGAATGGTGTAAGATAAGGGTCCAATTTCATTATTCTGCACGTATTTATACAGTTTTCCCAACACTTTGTTGAAGAGACCGTCCTTTTCCCATTGGGTGTTCTTGGCTTCCTTGTTGAATATTAGTTGGCTGCATATGTGGGAGTTTAATTCTGGGCTCTCTGTACTGTTCCATTGATTTATATGTCTGTTTTTATGCCAATACCATACTGTCTCTATTATTATAGCTTTGTAGGATAGTTTGAAATTAGGAGGTATAATACCTCTGGTTTTGTTCTTTTTCCTCAGGATTTCTTTGGCTATATGGGGTCTTTCATGGTTCCATACACATTTTAGGATTGTTCTTCCTATTTCTGTGAAGAATACCATTGGTATTTTGATTAAATTGCATTGAATCTATAGATGGCTTTGGGTAGTATGGTCATTTTAACAATATTAATTCTCCTGATTCATGAACACAGGATGTCTTTTTATTTCTTTGTATCTTCTTCAATTTCTCCCAGCAAAGTTCTGTAGTTTTCATTGTATAGATCATTCACTTCCTTGGTTAAATTTATTCTTAGGTATTTTATTGTTTTTGATGCTACTGTGAATGACTAGTTTTCTCTACTTCTTTTTCAGGTGTTTCACTATTACTGTATAGAAATGCAATTGATTCCTATATGTTGATTTTGTATCCTGAAACTATACTGAATAGTCCCAACAGTTTTCTGGTTGAGTCTTTGGGGTTTTCTATATATGAAATCATATCATCTGCAAATAGTGATAACTTTACTTCCTCCTTCCTGATTTGATGCCTTATATTTCTTTGTTGTGCCCAAAATTCTTATTCTTTATTACCCAATATCTGAGAAGGACTAGAGAAATGATCCTGAAAATTTCTTCTTTCGTTAGGTGAAAAAACCAAGTCAGAAGAGCCTTTGATAATGATGGCAATGATACTTCTTTTTTTTGTATTCCTTATTTATATATATTTAGGGCTTTGAGATTACCAGGGGGAAGGTTTGGCATCAGTAAGGGATAAGGAGTATTTGAAGAAAAAAATGTTATAGAGGAAATAAGGAAACATAAGGATATTAATAAATCCAGTGTAAACATAATATTAGGGCTAGGAGAGGAAGAAAACATGGTTGCACGAGACTGAAATCTCTAGACAGGAAAGTGACAGGTATTTGGGTCTAGACTATAAGCACTGATAGTTCTTGACATAGGATTACATAAAATTATCTGAAACTCTGCCCAGTGATTGGTGTGTTCTAGGTGTTCAGTATACATTTGCTACATTCCTCTTGTTTTAACACTGCCATACACCATCAAACCCATTCCTTGCTTTTTATACATGCTCAGAAATGCTTGAACTGGGGGAGAGGGAATGGTTAGAATTTGAATGGGCAGATTGGATGAAGAGGATGTTGAGAATGGTATGAGCACAGAAATGGGCAAAAACCAGGATATGTATGGGTAAGAGTAAATATACCAGTAGGGTAGGGAAAGGGAGAAATATATTTGGAGAAACCACAGATTCTAAAAGAAGTCAAAACTTTTTGGTTTCAGAAACTGAGGGGCCTTGGAACTCTGAGAGCTCTGGGATTCTCTGTGTTATCTATGTATTTCATGGATACTGTGTTATCTATGTATTTCATGGATGCACGTCCATTAACTGTTGTAAATATGTGTAACTCTCCAACACGTGAATTTAGCAAAACCATTTTTATCCCATTAGTTTTCATCCAAGATCTAGTGTTCTTTAGATTCCAGAAGTGTGGAGGTTCTGCTGATTTTAACGTGATGTAAAGAAAGTATACTTCCTGAGGGGTGGAGTGAAGGTAGCGGTGTGGGAAGATGCAGAAATCACATCTCCCCACAACTAGGGCACCTGCTGGATGCTGGTGGGGGACCTTGACGCCTGGGAGGAACCCCCAAGTGACCGGGTAGGATGTTGGGGGACTGAGGTGGGGGAGAAGGGGAGGCCAGACAAGACCAGCACCCCTGAGGGGTGGCTTGGAGAGGGGAGGGGTTCCCATGCTTGGAGGGACCCTCAAGGGCTTGGAGCAGGGAGGAGTGTGCCTAGCATTTCCCTTGCCCAATCAGCACAGGAAGACTGCCTGGCTCCTGGGCCAGGTCCTAAGCCCTTAGAGGCCCCTTCAGAGCTGCGTTTGTCCTAGGGTTGTAGGAGGGAGGGAGGAGAGGGGGAAGAGGAGGAGAGGTGGTTGGTGGGAGGGGAACCCTCCAGGACTGCACCATCAGGGAAGGTGCGGCAGGCATTTCCCCCACCCACTCAGCCCCAGGAAGCCTGCTGGGCTCCCAGGCCAGGTCCCCACCTTCCAAAGCCCCTCTGGGCCATGTGGGTCCTGGGGTTGTAGGAGGGAGGCTGGGAGGGAACAGGAGAGGCAGGCAGGAGGGACCCTCCAGGACCAGAGGAGCAGGAGAGGCACGGAGGGCGTTTGCCCCCCTCTACTGGAGCCCGGGAAGCCTGCTGGGCTCCCAGGCTGGGTCCCCTGCCCTCCAAGGCCAGAGGCACGCCTGGGCCCCTTATGTTGTGTTGAGCCTAAGCCCCACCCCCACCCCCTGCAGGGCCTTTTCCAGCCCTGTGGTCCTAAGCATAGGCCCCACCCACTGCCTAAACCCCACCCCTGCCTAAGCCCCGCCCCCCACAGCCAAGACCTTTTCCGCCCTTTTATTTTCTCCTCTTTTTTACTATGGTGGTCCTGTTTTACCTTCCAGTTGTTTCATCTATATTTTCATTTTTATATTCTTTCTAACATATCTGTTAGTTTTCTAGTCTAATTTTATTTTTTACTCTTTCTTATTGTTCTGCTCCTTTTTTTCTTTTTTTTTTCACCACCACACATGGCTTGCGGGATCTTAGTTCAGGAGCCGGGGGTTGGGCTGGAGCTCCTGCGGTTGGAGCTCTGAGTCCAAACCACTGGACTAACAGAGAGCCTCAGACTCCAGGGAATATTCATTGCAGTGAGGTCTCCTGGAGGTCCTCATCTCAGCACCAAGACTCAGCTCTACCCAACAGCCTACCAACTCCAGTGCTGGAAGCCTCAGGCCAAACAACCAGTAAGACAGGAACACAATCCCACCCATCAAAAAAAAAAAAAAAAAAGAAAATGAGACAGCAAAAAACTATGTCACAGATAAAGGAGCAAGGTAAAAACCTACAAGACCAAATAAATGAAGAGGAAATAGGCAATCTACCTGAAAAAGAATTCAGAGTAATGATAGTAAAGATGATCCAGAATCTTGGAAACTGAATGGAGGTACAGACTGAGAAAATACAAGAAATGTTTAACAGAGATCTAGAAGAACCTAAGAACAAATAAACAGTTGAACAACACTAACTGAAATGAAAAATACACTAGAAGGAATCAATAAGAGAATAACTGAGGCAGAAGAATGAATAGGTGAGCTGGAAGACAGAATGATGAAAATAACTGCCAAGGAGCAGAATAAAGAATGAAAAGAATTGAAGACAATCTCAGAGACCACTGAGACAACAGTAAATGCACCAGCATTTGGATTATACAGGTCCTAGATGAAGAAGAGTAAAAGAAAGGGTCTGAGAAAATATTTGAAGAGATTATAGTGGAAAACCTCCCTAACATTGGAAGGGAAATAGTCACCCAAGTCCAGGAAGAGCAAAGAGTCCCATACAGAAAAAACCCTAGGAGAAACTCATCAAGACACAATTTAATCAAACTAACAAAAATTAAATTCAAAGGAAAAAATATTAAAAGCAGCAAGGGAAAAGCAAAAAATAACATACAAAGTAATCCCCATAAGGTTATAAGCTGATTTCTCAGCAGCAACTCTGCAGGCCAGAAGGGAGTGGCAGGATATATTTAAAGTGATGAAAGAGAAAAACCTACAACCAAGATTACTCTACCCAGCAAGGATCTCATTCAGATTTGACAGAGAAATCAAAAGCTTTTCAGACAAGCAAAAGCTAAGAAATTCAGCACCACCAAACCAGCTTTACAACAAATGCTAAAGGAACTTCTCCAGATGGGAAACACAAGAGAAGAAAAAGACACACAAAAACAAACCCAAAACAATTAAGAAAATGGTAATAGGAACATACATATCGATAATAACCTTGAATGTAAATGGATTAAATGCCCCAACCAAAAGACACAGATGGGCTGAATGGATACAAAAACAAGACCCATATATATGCTGTCTACAAGAGACCCACTTCAGACCTAGAGACACATACAGGCTGAAAGAGAAGGGATGGAAAAAGATATTCCATGCAAATGGAAATCAAAAGAATACTGGAGTAGCAATACTCATATCACATAAAATAGACTTTAAAATAAAGAATGTCACAAAAGATGAGGAAGGACACTACATAATGATCAAGGTATCAATCCAAGAAGAAGATATAACAATTATAAATATTTATGCACCTGACATAGGTTGGGTAATTGCTAACAACCATGAAAGGGGAAATCAACAATAACACAATAATAGTAGGGGACATGAACACCCCACTTACACCTATGGACAGATCATCCAAACAGAAAATAAATAAGGAAATACAAGCTTTAAATGACACAATAGACCAGATAGATTTAATTGATATTTATAGAACATTCCACCCAAAAGTGGCAGAATACACTTTTTTCTCAAGTGCACATGGAATATTCTCCAGGATAGATCACATCTTGGGTCACAAATCAAGCCTCGGAAAATTTAAGAAAATTGAAATTGCATCAAGCATCTTTTCTGACCACAACACTATGAGACTGAAAATCAGTTACAGGAAAAAGACTGTAAAAACACAGACACATGGAGGCTAAACAGTGTTCTACTAAATAACGAAGAGATCACTGAAGAAATAAAAAAATACATACAAACAAATGACAGCAAAAACACTAGAACCCAAAACTTATGGGGCACAGCAAAAGCAGTTATAAGAAGGAAGTTTATAGCAATACAATCCTACCTTAAGAAACATCTCAAATAACCTAACCTTACACCTAAAGCAACTAGAGAAAGAAGAACAAAGAAAACCCAAAGTTAGTAGAAGGAAAGAAATCATAGAGATCAGAGCAGAAATAAATGAAATAGGAACAAAGAAAACAATAGCAAAAATCAATAAAACTAAAAGTTGGTTCTTTGAGAAGATAAACAAAATTGATAAACCCTTAGCCAGACTCATCAGGAAAAAAAGGGAGAGGACGCAAATCAATAAAATTAGAAATGAAAAAGGGGAAATCACAACAGTCACTGCAGAAATACAAATGATTATAAGAGACTACTACAAACAACTATATGCCAATAAAATGGACAACCATGAAGAAATGGACAAATTCTTGGAAAGATACCACTTTCCAAGACTGAACCAGGAAGAATTAGAAAATATAAACAGACCTATCACAAGTAATGAAATTGAAACTGTAATTAAAAATCTTCCAGCAAACAAAAGTCCAGGACCTGATGGCTTCACAGGCAAATTCTATCAAACATTTAGAGAAGAGCTAACGCTGATCCTTCTCAAAAAACCTCAGAGGGAAAAACACTCCTAAATTCGTTCTATGAAGCCGCCCTCACCCTGATACCAAAACCAGATAAAGATATCGCAAAAAAAATTATAGACCAATATCACTGATGAACATAGATGCAAAAATCCTGAACAAAGTACTAGCAAAGAGAATCCAACAACATATTAAAAGGATCATACACCATGATCAAGTGGGATTTATCCCAGGAATGCAAGGATTCTTCAATATATGCAAATCAATCAATGTGATACACCATATTAACAAATTAAAGAATAAAAACCATATGATCATCTGAATAGATGCAGAAAAAGGTTTTGACAAAATTCAGCACCCATTTATGATAAAAACTTCCAGAAAATGGGTATAGAGGAATCTATCTCAACATAATAAAGGCCATATATGAAAAACCCACCACAAACATCATACTCAGTGGTGGAAAACTGAAAGCATCTCCACAAAGATCAGGAACAAGACAAAGATGTCCACTCTTGCCACTCTTATTCAACATAGTTTTGGAAGTTCTAGCCATGGCAATCAGAGAAGAAAAAGAAATAAAAGGAATGTAAATTGGAAAAGGAGAAGTAAAACTGTCACTGTTTGCAGATGACATGATACTACACATAGAGAATCCTAAAGATGCCACCAGAAAACTACTAGAACTAATCAATGAATTTGGTAAGGTTCCAGAATACAAAATTAATGCACAGAAATCTCTGGCATTCCTATACACTAACAATGAAAAGTCAGAAAGAGAAATTGAGGAAATAATCCCATTTACCATTGCAACAGAAAGAATAAAATATCTAGGAACAAACCTACCTAAGGAGGTGAAAGACTTGTACTCAGAAAACTATAAAACACTGATGAAAGAAATCAAAGATGACATAAACAGATGGAGACATATACCATGTTCTTGGATTGGAAGAATCAATATTGTGAAAATGACTATACTACCCAAAGCAATCTACAGATTCAATGCAATCCTTCTCAAACTACCAATGGCATTCTTCACAGAATTAGAACAAAAAATGTTACAATTTGTATAGAAACACAAAAGACCCCAAATAGCCAAAGCAATCTTGAGAAAGAAAAACGGAGCTGGAGGAATCAGGCTCCAGGACTTCAGACTATACTACAAAGCTACAGTATGGTATTGGCACAAAAACAGAAATATAGATCAATGGAACAGGATAGAAAGCCCAGAGATAAACCCACGCACATATGGTCACCTTATTTTTGATAAAGGAGGCAAGAATATACAATGGAGAAAAGACAGCCTCTTCAATAAGTGTTGCTAGGAAAACTAGACAGCTACATGTAAAAGAATGAAATTAGAACACTACCTAACACTACACAAAAATAATCTCTAAAACCTAAATGTAAGACCGGACACTATGAAACTCTTTGAGGAAAACATAGAAAACACACTCTGACATAAACCACAGCAAGATCTTTATTGACCCACCTCCTAGAGAAATGAAAATAACAACAAAAATAAACAAATGGGACCTAATGAAGCTTAAAAGCTTTTGCACAGCAAAGGAAACCATAAACAAGATGAAAAGACAACCCTCAGAATAGGAGAAAGTATTTGCTAATGAAACAGACAAAGGATTAATTGCCAAAATATACAAACAGCTCATGGAGCTCAATATCAAAAAAACAAACCACCCAAATAAAAAATGAGCAGAAGACCTAAATATACATTTCACCAAAGAAGACATACAGATGGCCAAGAGGCACATGAAAAGATGCTCAACATCACTAATTATTAGAGAAATGCAAATCAAAAGTACAAGGAGGTATCACCTCACACTGGTCAGAATGGCCATCGAAAAATTTACAAACAATAAATGCTGGAGGGGGTATGATGAAAAGTGAACCTTCTGCACTGTTGGGAATGTAAATTGATATAGCCACTATGGAGAACAGTATGGAGGTTCCTTAAAAAACTAAAAATAGAGTTGTCAAATGACCCAGCAATCCCACTACTGGGCATATACCCTGAGAAAACCATAATTCAAAAATAGACATGTACCACAATGTTCATTGCAACACTATTTACAATAGCCAGAACATGGAAGCAACCTAAATGTCCATTGACACATGAATGGATAAAGGAGATGTGGCACATATGTACAATGGAATATTACTCAAAAACAAAATTGAGTTATTTGTAGTGAGGTGGATGGACCTAGATTCTGTCATACAGAGTGAAGTAAGTCAGAAAGAGAAAAACAAATACCGTATGCTAATACATATATATGGAACCTGAAAAAAAAATGGTACTGATGAACCTAGTAACAGGGCAGGAATAAAGACACGGAAATAGAGAATGGACTTGAGGACATGGGGTTGAGGGAAGGGGAAGCTGGGATGAAGTGAGAGTAACATGGACATATATACACTACCAAATGTAAACTAGATCGCTGGTGGGAAGCAGCTGCATTGCATGGGGAGATCAGCTCGATGCTTTGTGACCACCTAGGGGGGTGGGATAGGGAGGGTGGGAGGGAGGCTCAAGAGGGAAGTGATATGGGGATATATGTATACATATAGCTGATTCACTTTGTTGTACAACAGAAACTAACACAAGACTGTAAAGCAATTATACTCCAATAAAGGTGTTAAAAAAAAAAAAAAAGGAAGTATACTTCCTACATGCTGGTCTTCTGCAGACTGAAATTGAGAATGTTTGAGTCATTGCCATAGCTGATGGTTATTTTCCAGTTTCCTCTCTAACATGTGGTCATTAATGTGCTGTATGGGTCTATAGTTTAGCATGGTTGCTTTTTATTAAAGAATGCAGGGTGTATGAGCATACCTCAAACTTCACAGTACATTATGGTCCCACACTACATTCCTGCCTGGTTTCCTCTTACTATCCATGTGTGTTACATTCCAGAAATTATACTAATCTTTCCCTTTTTTTCTCCAAACATGCCTCGGTGCCTTTGCACCTGCCATTCTCTCTTCCTGAAATGCCCTTTTCCTCTTCTATGACAGGGTCTACATCTTATTCTGCAAAATATATTTTAAATTTATCATATTATATAGAAACTTCCCTGACTTTCTTGGGCTAAATTAATGAAATGCTCCTTTGGGATTACCAACTCTATATCCTCACAGTATTTTTCTAGCTTTTCTAGCTCAATAATATGCCATTGGAATGTATCTAAGCTAACTGTCATCTTTCTTTAATGGAGATACTTATTTAATGTGTTATTTCCAGGGAAAACACTGTATTTCAGGTAGACACAATTTCTTTTTTTTTTTTTTTGCGGTACGCGGGCCTCTCACTGTTGTGGCCTCTCCCGTTGCGGAGCACAGGCTCCGGACGCGCAGGCTCAGCGGCCATGGCTCACGGGCCCAGCCGCTCCGTGGCATGTGGGATCTTCCTGGACCGGGCCACGATCCCGTGTCCCCTGCATCGGCAGGCGGACTTCCAACCACTGCGCCACCAGGGAAGCCCTAGACACAGTTTTTAAACCAAGAATGTTTTATTAAAAGCAAATCTACATTACCACTTTTGTTCAACATCTCAAATTGAGTCTTTGCATTTTTCACATTCCTAGTCTAAAGATTCTTCAGGATTACCTTTGTCCTTTGGCAGTGGTGTTTAAGAGCACGACAACATTGTTTCTCATAATCCATGCTGGTAATTTTGGCAGTTTTACCTTTAGAATTGATAAAAATATTTTGAGATGTGTTGAAGAATACCAGAATTTCATCTTAATTTCCTATTTGATTAAATTTTTGGTTTTATTATTAATTGAATTACGTGTCGCTGGAAATTAAACAACTTCCTTCAGAAGTTGTCTGAAAGCTTTAAAAGGCCAAATGTTCATAATTTTCCTGATAGTCTGTTGAGATCTATGTATTCTCAGTAAACTCTCTTAGCCTTGAAAGTTCTGTGATCTTTTCTGAAATTTGGCAACTTCTACTGTCTTAATCACATGGTCTGTTGACTACTGTTGACTGCATATAGAACTTTTATTTTAAAGCTGCGTTATAATTTATTCTTTTTGAAGAAGCAACGGCAATCCAAATTTATAGTATGACAGTCTCTAGCTTACTTCACTCAGTGTGACGTAAGTCAGGCAGAGAAAGAGAAATATATGATATCGCTTATATGAGGAATCTTAAAAAAAATGATACAAATGAACTTATTTACAAAACAGAAACAGGCACACAGACTTAGAGAACTTACAGTTACCAGGAGGGAAGTTTAAGGGGGGATAGGGAGTTTGGGATTGACATGTACACACTGCTATATTTAAAATGGATAACCAACAAGTACCTACTGTATAGCATGGGGAACTCTGCTCAATATTCTTAACAACCTAATTTCGAAAAGAATTTGAAAAAGAATAGATACATTTATGTGTATATCTGAATCACTTTGTTGTATACCTGAAACTAACATGACACTGTTAATCAACTTTAATATAGAAGAAAAGGTTTAACCCCCCCCCAAAAAAAATATTATGGTATTGTTCAACAGATTCACCCTCATGCTCTCTGTCCAATATTCTATTCTTTTAATTTCTTTGCTGGGAGGACATTTAAAGAACCTATAGTGCTTCACAAGGATCAAAGGGAAAATACAGGGATTACAGAGAGGCCAATGTAAAAATCATAAAATATTAGGGAATGAGTTCCCAAGGTTTCTTCCCCTTAACTCTGAAACTTATTTAAAAAAAAAAAAAAAAGAAGGAAAGGGGCTATTTTTTTTTGTTGTTGTTCTTTGTTCTTGAAAATGTAACAGCAAGAGCTGAGAAGAGTAGAATTTTTAAATTTTTGAGTGGGATAGACACCCTCATTTTAATAAGGAGGAAACTGAGAGCCACAGAGATTGAGGCCTTGTCCAAGGTCATCTAGCCAAGCTATCCACAAAACCTGAAAATTTACAGAGGCAAGTGCATTGGCTTGGCCAAAACAGAGAGGATCAGGTTTTATTTAGTTTTGGGAGCATAAGAACATTGGTATGTGCTATTGCCTTGGGGGTAAAGATATGCATATTGGTTACATCTGCATGTCCTTCTGAACCCTCCCATACATGTGTGTATGAATCACAAGTAACATCCATTGTGAGATATATATGAACTGAGTTCTGTGTTCCAGTGACTTAATTTTAAATCCCGTATCCTACTTAGATTCTACTTTTAGCCGTATTGCCCCTGGCCCAACATGTGCTTACTGAATCAGATACCAGACATGTAAAGACGATAGCCAAGAAGTTTTATCAGCATTCCTTCACCTTTATAATATATTGTCCATAACAACAAAAACCTGGAAACAGCTTATTTCTTCATCAAATGGAAACTTTAAAAAATGAATTATGACAGGCTTCCAATATACATTGTTAAGTAAAAATGAAACCAGAGGAAGAATAATATTTATATTACGCTTGTGGGTATTTAAAAATATTCATATGTATGTATGAAAAATTTCCACAAGTATATACAAAATAACTAAAATGGCCTCTGTGGAGAGAAACTGCAGGTATAAAATGAAAGAGAAACTCATTTTTTATTATATATTATTTATACAATGATTTATATAATATGCCTTTTTTATATTTAAAAATAGTTAAATAAGCACATGCACTGCCTATAACATATTTCCTAGTAAGGGCCTTTAAGTGAAGTATGGGAAATGGAGCTAATTTTTTTTCTCTTAATCTTTTTTTTTTTGTAAATATTTTGGTTACTGTGCTTAGTCTTTTGTCTGTTGCCTTTCAGGTCCATTTCTCCCTCTTCCCATGGATTTACCATGACCATGTAAATCTTGCCAGTTGGCTTCCATTTAAGTTTGTCCAGTGAGAGGCATAGCAAAGATAATGAAGGGAAGGAGCGGGTAAGAAGCTAGGGGGATTCTCCCATCCTTGTGTCCCTCCTGGTGGCTTCAGCTACCTTTTTAGTCCTAGCTTCCAATAGGCAGTCCTGTCAGAGTTTCTGTGTCCTTGGGGGGCCCACATCCTGGACTCTAGGAACACTATTCCCTCCCTTTGTTCTTCCAGCCTGGAGTCATTAGCAGCTTTGTGCTATTACTAATTTTTAGGCAACACCATCCCCTGTTTGCTCTTTCAGCTATTCTAATACCTTCACAATTTGTTCTTTATTAAATTATCTGTATTTGATTATATGACAGGACTAAATTTTTGCTAGCTGGGCCCTGACAAAGTTGCTATTGAAAACGAGATTTTCCATTTCCTATAATTTCAAGTGAGTTGTTATTTGTACATAGGACAGGAATTAATTTCATATATAAATGTTATTATATGTAACCTTATTTATTTCCTTATTTTATTTTTGAAGCGATTTCTAAAGGCTTTAACCTGGTGGCCTTGCCTTGCATATTGGAACCAAGAACCTTCAAGGTCTCAGTCTACTGATCTGGCTATGTCAGTTTTGATTTCCTGTTTAAGTGTTTGAAAATATCCTTTCTGTTTGTGTCAGCCTTAATTTATTATTATTATTTTTAATTGAGATATAATTGACATCTAACATTATATAAGTTTAAGGTGTTCAACTTAGATTAATTTTTATGATAAATGTCTAATGTTGTGCATTGTGGTTATAAAACCTTGCCTACGCTATATCACATTGGGGAACTTATTGAGATTTTCTTTTGGGACTATTACACTGCCAACTTTAATACATTTTCCAAGCGCCTTTAAAATTTACTTCCTTCAATTTTATGTGTGTATATATATAACATCCACATTATTATTATATTTTTGTTTTTTCTATATTGGTACTTATTTTAAATCATCTGTCAAGGACTGTGTGTACTTTTTTTATTACTATTAATTTATATCTATTTCTTTTTTTTATTTTTTCAGTTTTTGCCTTGTGCATTTTGATGCTATATAATTTGATGCTTAAAGATTCAGGATTGTAGATCTTCATTATAGACTGTATACTTCCTCATCGTGAAATCCCTTTCTTAGACTAATTTAACACTTTTTACTCCAAATTCAAACTTTATTCTTTATGAACACAACCTAGGAATGTATTTTCCTCTAATAAAACTTTAAATTTTTTCTAATTTGTTTTCTTTTCTTCATAGAGAACATCATTTATGTACATGTGGGGTCTTATTTGTCTTCCGTATCTATTTAATTTATTTAAAATTCTTTTCTCTAATGAGTTCTAATTCCTTATTCTTGTTCATTTTACTTAATTTTCTTGAGTCTGACCTCCGTTAGTCAGTCTGTATTTTTGGTGGTATCTATTATGAACATTTCTGCTTCTGAAGTGGTCTTTACATCTGAATAAGTCATATTTATTTCTTCTAATTTCTTGCTGAATTCTGCCAGCTCACTTGTAATATCCTTCTATTTGCCTATCTTCTTTGAGCCATTCTCTCTTGTTCTAAATACTTCTTTTCAAAAAAACTATTTAACTTTTCAGTGTCACTGAAAAGTATTATTTGAGGAAGTCATCTATTTCTTCTATAATCATTGCATGTGATTTTTGTGTACCTCTTTTATTTTACTTAAAATTTTTTTCTTAAATTACCTATATATATTGGTTTTACGCCAGTTCCTTTCTGATATTTTTCTCACCTTTAAATGGGGCCATTCTTTCAGAACTAGCTGCGTGCTGAATGCCAGTCTGAGAAGGAGCTGGAGGAGTAAGCTGGGGCAGCAGACAGTTTCATGATGGTCATGTTGTCTCAATTCTCTTTCTAAAATATCTGCCAGGGAATAGAATTTTGCTTACTTCCCTCAGGGATGTTCAGTTTGCACGTTGTGCAGTGAAGCAATGTTTTGGTAATTTGTGTTTATTAATTTTACTTTGCCAGTTTTGAACAGCATCCAGTTTTCACCCACCATTTCTCTTTGCTGTATTGCCACCCTACTAGTTGCAAACATGGTCTGCTTGTCTTATTCTTCATTTGGTCCTGCGTTGCTTGTCACTCTCCACAACTTGCTGTGTCAAATAAGAAATCCCTGGTCAGGTGCCTTAGGGCTGTGTCTCCTTCCTTTGTAGAATTCCATGTCCTGCCTGAGGTCTGTTAAGTTATGCATCTATTATGTTCAGTTGAATCCCAATCTTACTGTATTCCTCATAGTTTTTGGTTTCATATTATAGTAGCTATTATCATTTAAAATGGAATTTCCTTCTTTTTGTTCCTTACTGTTCTTTTCAGCCAGTTTCAGAGAAGAGGATAGAGGTAGAAGCACCCTTACTTTGCAATCTCTAAGTGTATGTGTGTAGGCCAGTGGTTGTCAAATATGTTGTATGCACAGATTTCTGGGCCTACCTCAGAGCTTCTGATTCAGTAGGTTCAGAGTGAGGCCCTAGAATTTGTATTTCTAACTAGTTCCCAGGCGATGCTGATGCTGGTGGACCATGGACTGCACTTCCTTAACCCTACCTCTAAGCCATTTATTTAGTAGTACGGTCATCCCTGGGCTTACCTAATAACAGACAGATTTAAGTCCCATTTCAGTTGGAATTTTGCTTAATTATTTATGCAAAAAGAGAATCAGTATATGTTTGGTGATATTGCTGTCTAAGGACTTTCTGAAAATGTTTAAGGCTACTGACTCAGTGGGAACACTGAGTTCATTCTCTTTCTAAAATTTGTTCATTTTTTTTCCTCAGATAACTGGTCAGTTTTAGTCAAGATTGAGCTAGATTGACATATTGAAATGAGCTTTACAATGTAGCTAAATCTATTCCACCTGAATGCTTTTCACTCTGGCCAATATATTTTCAAGTTTGACATTTTGGTGGCTCTTTCATCTCTGTCTCAGTTTCCCTCCCTCCCCCAACATAGGACAGAGACTGGCCTAGTAAATGCTCTATTTCATGCAGCAGAAAGCCCAGACACATTTGAATCTCTGTGATTCAGATTCATCTGGAGGAAACTATAGGTTTGATGGGTAATGAGTTTTTTTGGTTACATGTTAGTAATGAAACCTCTGTAGCTGTAATAACCTTAATTGAGTGAATGACTCATTAAAATTTGAAAATTCAGAAATGGCCTCAGGGAACATAATTTAATGTTTGTGGTGCATGGTAACTTCTTTCAGTGGTGTCATTTCTGCTGCCAAACTGTAAGCTGCTGTACAGAGTTCAAACCTGAACCTGTGCTGGGAGCTGAAGGATAATTCCGGCGCTGTTAATCTCCACCAGAAACGCCGGTCTGTAATAATGGGAAGCTTTCATCAAAGCTGGGAAATATTATAATCCCCTTTCAAAAAAAATGTAATGATGGGAGGAGGGCAGAGTGGGTCCTAATTTCATCAGAGGTTCCAGGAGCAGTCTTTGAGTTTAAACTGAGTTCAGAGCCATGTGCCTGGGAAAGCTATTTGAAGGTGTGCACTGTTGTCAGAAAGGTCAAAAGAGCAAGGAGGGGGCTTCCCTGGTGGCGAAGTGGTTGAGAGACCGCCTGCCGATGCAGGGGACACGGGTTCGTGCCCCGGTCTGGGAAGATCCCACATGCCGCGGAGCGGCTGGGCCCGTGAGCAATGGCCGCTGAGCCTGCGCGACCGGAGCCTGTGCTCCGCAACGGGAGAGGCCACAACAGTGAGAGGCCCGCGTGCCGCAAAAAAAAAAAAAAAAAAAAAAGAGCAAGGAGGTCATAGCACTTTCACACTTTTTTCCTTTTATAATCCTTGTCTAATATACACAGCCCACAACTATGTATATCAATGTAAATGATTTACAGAAATACCCATTAAGATCAAGAAGAAAAAGAAGAATAAAGTAGGAAGGTGGCTTTGAAAAAGAAGCCAAAGCCAATTCAAAAAAAAGTTGATTAAATACCAAGATGACAACTGTCAGTCCTTCCAAAATATTGTTCTTGCGGAGCCTGACCCCTGTTTTTTGGTTTTTTTTTAAATTATTTATTTTTTCAGCATTAGAGCAGCGGCCTGCCATTTTTATTTTATTTAAAAAATTTTTTTAACATCTTTATTGGAGTATAATTGCTTTACAATGGTGTGTTAGTTTCTGCTTTATAACAAAGTGAATCAGTTATACATATACATATATCCCCATATCTCCTCCCTCGGGCATCTCCCTCCCACCCTCCCTATCCCACCCCTCTAGGTGGTCACATAGCACCAAACTCATCTCCCTGTGCTATGCAGCTGCTTCCCACTAGCTATCTATTTTACATTTGGTAGTGTACATAAGTCCATGCCACTCTCTTACTTCATCCCAGCTTACCCTCCCCCCTCCCTGTGTCCCCAAGTCCATTCTCTACGTCTGCGTCTTTATTCCTGTCCTGCCCCTAGGTTCTTCAGAACCATTTTTTTTTTTTTTAGATTCCATATATACGTGTTAGCATATGGTATTTGTTTTTCTCTTTCTGACTTGCTTCACTCTGTATGACAGACTCTAGGTCCACTCACCTCACTACAAATAACTCAGTTTCTTTTCTTTTTATGGCTGAGTAATATTCCATTGTATATATGTGCCACATCTTCTTTATCCATTCATCTGTTGATGGACACTTAGGTTGCTTCCATGTCCTGGCTATTGTAAATAGAGCCGCAATGAACATTTTGGTACATGACTCTTTTTGAATTATGGTTTTCTCAGGGTATATGCCCAGTAGTGGGATTGCTGGGTCATATGGTAATTCTATGTTAAGTTTTTTAAGGAACTTCCATACTGTTCTCCATAGTGGCTGTATCAATGTACACTCCCACCAACAGTGCAAGATGGTTCCCTTTTCTCCACACCCTCTCCAGCATTTATTGTTTGTAGATTTTTTGATGGTGGCCATTCTGACCTGTGTGTGGTGATACCTCATTGTAGTTTTGATTTTCATTTCTCTAATGATTAGTGACGTTGAGCATCCTTTCATGTGTTTGTTGGCAATCTGTATATCTTCTCTGGAGAAATGTCTCTTTAGGTCTTCTGCCCATTTTTGGATTCGGTTGTTTGTTTTTTTGATATTGAGCTGCGTGACTGACCCCTGGTTTTGATGTAGCTGGAGTGTAAGTGCTGCCTTGTGTTTCCTTCCTCTCTGTGTCCACACCCTGGCCAGCCCTCACTTCCTCCATCAGTAACATGGGGGATTCTTTTTCCTCTCTTTTAGTGAAAAGCTGCTGTTGTACTTGATCAAATTGGAGGCTAAAGGTGTACAGCTACATGATATTCATACTTTCTTCAACTGCAGAGCGTTTTTAAAAATATTTTTACTGAATACAGTTGATTTACAATGTTGTGTTAGTTTCTGGTGTACAGCAAAGTGATTCAGTTGTACATATATATATTCTTTTTTTTTTTTTTTTTTTTACCTTCTCTTCCATTATAGGTTATCACAAGATATTGAGTATAGTTCCCTGGGCTATACAGTAGGTCCTTGTTGGCTATCTATTTTATATATAGTAGTATGTATATTTTAATCCCAAACTCCTTTTTAACGTATCATTTCAACAGTGTGTCCTTTGCATGTCGTGGGAGGGCTAGAGACTTCCCAAAACATGGCCATAAAATTTCTGCTGGTACCTGGGTGAAGCCTGAGCATCAAGATTATCTGCTTTAAATTCCCACCTGCATATTTTCTTTTCTCAGTGGTGCCATTATCTAATAGAATTCTGTTTATTTTTCCCACTTGAAACATAATATATACTACTATTAATGATAATAGCAACTGTTTTACTTCTTATTTACTATGTTTAATTTTCATAACACTGTTAGTAGTACAGGTCTTAATATGAAGAATGGGCTTACTCACCGTCCCAGAGTAGACCCTGGTATGATTTTTCAAACACCCCAGTCCAAGTTGCATGATGGAGGTTGAGCCCACGTAAACCCACTGAACGAAAGACGTCCAAGGTTTAGGCAGCTAATTTTGTCAAAGTGAGCCTACTTAAGGCTCACTTAGGATAGGAACATCTGACTGCATACAGGGGCTGACCAGTTGAAAAAGTCCGCTGTCCTTACAAATCTCAGAGATTTGACCAGGGAAGTAGAAATCTGATTTAGCTTGGCATGTGAAGCTGCCCATTGAAAACATTTCAAGTATGCAACCTAGACTTGTTTTTCCCCCCAAACAAGGACTAATATGGAAATCTAGGCTCATAGAGACCCCTCCGGAAGTTCCTCACATTTCTATGAGTATCATTCTTTCTCATAAGCTAAATGTACATGCAGCTAAGGAGTAAAACATTCTAGCTATGTGTTTGTTAACGATTATGCCTTCAGTGGAATTTTGCAGCATCAATGGGAATAAAAATAACAAAAAAGAATTCACTGAATCAAAGTGCAGCTACCAGTCTGTGAGTGCTAAATCTCACAATTAACTGATTAGTGAAAAACTAGGGCCAGTTGGCTTCATAAGGCCTGGGCGTTCATGCTACTGTATCTAATTAACACAGCCAGGAGTAAGCTGTAAATATTAATGTCTTCATTTTAAAAAGTGGAAATGCCTACCAGTAAAAAGGAAATCAGAGGATCTTGTAAAAGATCAATATGAAGATAATTATTAGGCCCATGAATCCAGAATTAGCTTCTCTTTTCCCATATACTCTCTCTACTTTATAGTTCTTCTCACAGCAAGAAATTTTGGCAATAAGAGCATTTGCTCACAGTCAGTATACTTAGAATTTCTCCATAGAACTTGGGTTTTTATGAAAAATGAACACACATAAAAACAATGACAACAAAAACCTGAAAGAGAACTGAGAAAAACGAAACAGTAATTGAATTCCTTTAATCCCTGTGGCTAAAGTAACTGTGATTTTTACGTGAATCTTAGACACGCTGATATTCTGTGAACCCTCAGTGTTCACTACAAGTCTGCTGGAGCAGGGGTGAGGACAGAGGTGTGGCCTCTCTGCCTCCTCGCCTCCGCATCTGGCCCGGCTTTTCCCTTCCATGTGGGCCCACAGCTCTCTGTATGTAGAGCTGTATTAGCATTTACCACTTGTATTTACAAGTTCATCTCTCTCAGTATGCAGGATTACATGGAGGTCAGAGGCTGGATCGTATATAACTTCCCACAGCATCCCGGCTGCTGAGGAACTTTTTACATTTCTTAATATCCCCTGTCACTGTTGTTTCATTTTGAAGTGGGAGGAAGGTGAGGTAGGTCTGAGGAAGGGAAGAGGGAAGCAGTGTTGATGAGCATGACCTACTCCCCTTTGGTTCAGGGGACTGTTTGCAATTCCTATCCTTAGAGAAATGAGCACCAAAGAACTGGCTGTTCAAGCTTTGGAGATTCTGGCTGGTGGAGCTTCCTTGGAGCTCAGGTGGAAAGTGACGTGCAGAGTTGGAGAGGAATTCTCTTGAGCCCTGCAGACAGGAAGCTTGGGGGCTTCTGGAGGCAGCTGCCTTGACAGGCATGCTGGAGTTCTTCGGGTTAGCAGTGCCAGAAGTGAGGCTTCTGAGGCCTGGGGATGTATCATGCTGCTTTAAGCAATTGAACTTCCCCTTGAAGTTTCTGGGAAGTTCTTAACTACTCCAAGATCTTCTCCATCTTGGAGGAGAAGGAGGGACAGATCGGGGATAGCTTTGGGTACAGAACCTTGGATGGGTCAGCCAGCCATGGACTATGCCTATCCTTGCTGTGTTCTGGGGGACCTGGATTGTTCTGATTACAGGAAGAGTGTAGAGAATCTGCCGTGGAAGTGGGGAATATCATGGCCAATATCAGCCAGACTTGCTTCCGTTTTGGAGTAAATGATGAAGAAAGAAAAAGACCTAGATAGTAATCTCTACAAGGAACACCAC
Source organism: Monodon monoceros (assembly GCF_005190385.1). Classification (NCBI taxonomy): domain Eukaryota; kingdom Metazoa; phylum Chordata; class Mammalia; order Artiodactyla; family Monodontidae; genus Monodon; species Monodon monoceros. Next base: position 46,907,283 of record NW_021703767.1, on the reverse strand, counting down.
TGAAGCCAGTAGAGGCACATGGGGAGAGACTTCTCTCCTTTCTCCTCCTCTCCTCTCTCCTCCTTTCCTCTCTTTTTCTGTCCCCCCTTCTCTTCTCTCTTTCTCTCAGGGTTTTGGTTTCTATGAAGCCTCTGTGAGGGGTTATAGAACATAGTGGGTTATAATTCTTTTCAGCTTTGATTTAAACTATTTATGTTAGTAAGTATCCAACCAGGGAAATAGAAACCACTCAAAGTATTTTAAAAAATGGACATTGAATAGAGCAAATTGATTAATATATGATGGAAGTTCGGAGAAACCAAATAGGAGATAGAGTAGCAACCCAGAGATTAGCAACAGAGGAAGCCATAACATGAGAGACAAAAGGAGAGTATTCTTTAAAAATTGAGATATAATTGATATATAACCTGTGTAAGTTTAATGTGTACAACATGTTGATTTGCTATATTTATATAGGGCAGTAGGATTTTTATGGGATCCCAGAGGTTGGGGTCATGCAGTGGAACTTTGAACTGCAGCTGGCATTTCCCGCCATGAAGCTGTGCGAGAGATGTAGCCTGAAGTAGAAATGTCCAGGTTGTTCCTTTTCCCCTACTTTCCAGTCTCCCTGCTCTCCTTGGCTGAAGCGAGAGCCAGCGGAGAACTCTGGGAGAAGCCTGCAGGGGGCAGCACCTCCTTGTTTCAGAGCAGCCTAGGGTAGGAGAAGAATTGATTTGAGAGCAAAAGAGACCAAGAGTCAGCCCACTCTTCTTATAGCAGCCTTCTGGGTAATATGATGGAGGAAAACACGTGTGTGTGCTTGGGGTGGGGTTTGCGGGGGGGTGGTCTGAAACTGAGAGACGTTCTTTACTTTCCTGCCAGAAGACTTGAAGTTTATGCTGGCTTGATATTCAGCTTTCAGACCAAAAAGATCATATTCAATGTGAATTCATTTCACAAACTTTAATAAACATTAGAATATGCCACCAGCTCGAATGAGTTTATCTAAGACTGTATTCCAAATGAGTAGTAGCAGATAAAATTTTATTCTGAAATGTATTAACAGCCAAGCAGTTCAATCAAGTGGTGCTCAGAATTCCCACTGAAATGGTAATAATTATTTCTCATTGTAGTAATCATGGAAGAATTAAACTTAGACGAAGCAGACGTATTTATTTTAATTTATTCATGACCATGTCACCATGATGTTGTCAAACTTGTTTGGAAAATACAAATTGGATTAGAGGCTTAACATAAAAACTAACTATTTAAAGCCTCAAAATGTTTAATTAACTTTTTTTTCCTCTTTCATTTTCATGTGTCTCTTGCTTTTTCTGTTTTCAGCCAAGAAAGACAGCACTGAAATATCATTAAAAAGAAATGTTGGTTTTGCAGTATTTCTCTGCCCTTGGGAACAGGAAATACCTAGAATTCTACTAGTAAGATGGTTCTTGTGAAATTTCTCATGTAATTTTTATAATGAAAGGGATTAAATATGTTTGAGTGAGTATCCAGCAATGGGAACTTTGTCACTCTGATGCTCCAGACCCACTGACATTTTCCCAAAATGTTCCCTCTTCCATATGTTAGGGAATTAATTTTAAGATCAAGTAATGAGTGTAATTTAGTCTGTGCTGGTTTTGGATTTCATATTCCTTATGAATGTGAAATAGATCAAATAGAGGACACTTGAGAAGTAATGAATTCCAAACACAGTATCACTGGTGCAATGAAGAGGCTGCTCAAGTGACTTTTCACCAGCATTAAAGTGCCATCGGCAGTTTCTTCCCTTCAGGAAGAGACGGGTGGGGGCCAAGTAGTGAGTGACAGTCAGCTCTCCTAAGACCTCCCAGGCTACCTAGACAGCTTTTTGGCTTGGGTGGTGAACTTCTGGTCATCTGAGCCATGGCGTCACTTAGCAATGAAGTTCATGAAATAATGTCACCTAAAGGCCAAAACTGAAAATTTATACTGTTCTCTTACCTTCCTTGAATTATGGGAAAGAATTATGTCTCTTCTTAATATTTAGTTACTTGAGATACGTGTCTTAGGTTTATTTTTACACTACCATAGATAATTTGATTGGCTTAGTCAAAATTTGAGAGAGAACGAAAGACCAATAGTCACTGAGTGCCCATTATGTTCCAGTCGCTGCGTGAGGTGCTTGTCAATGCTTAGGAGGAAGAAAAGACATTATTCAATCAATAAGTGCGTGGCTTGTCTGTTACAGGCACAGGCTGTACTCAGTGATCGATACTGGATGCAAATAAAGGAGGGCATCAGTCATGTCTTAGTGAAATCAGCATGGACTTTGGAGTCAGGTAGACTGTTGCCTGATTACTATCAAATCCATTTCCTGTCTTGCCTCTACTCCCTTCTCATCTCTGTTGCAGAGACGCTATTCTTGTTATTTCCCAGACTTGTTCACCAGTCAGCTTCTCCCTGGTAGTGGAACTGGGAGCCACTGGCAGGAGACGGGGGGGGGGGGATAGAGGAAGGAATAATCCAGGACACTTATCTCGACCTCTCTGATTCAAGGATATCTTTAGTAGTGACTGTCCCTTGTGAAGCTCCAGCTCCTGATAGACAGCTTCTTCTTCCACGGCCCCAAATTCTTTTGTCTGAGCCAGCTGGCTTCAGCATCTACTGTGTCTTCAGTTCCTGGATTCTGGTTACATCACTCCCTCCTTTTGTCCAGCCAATTCTGGGGATGATAGCAGCCTCTTGTAGCTGGAAATTCCTGGTTGCCTCCCTTCCAATGTTTACTCTTTTGGTCTCTTCTCACACCTTTGTGAAAAATACCCCATGATAAGCTTCCTCTGTTGAATTACCAGGTACAGGCATTGGTCTCCTGGCTGCATCATGAACGATGCTGAAACGTTGGTAAAGGCTACATTTGCCCCACCATGAGCAACCCATTTAGGCAAGTCACTTAACTGTCTGAGGATGTTTCCTCATCCATATTGTGAGACTGATAAAGGCCTCCACAAATTGTAATGGAGCTTAAACAAGAGTCCTATCATGACATCTAGCACAACGCAAGCATCCAATGAATCCTAGCTCTTAAACCTGTGATTTAAAAACCAGGGCACTTCTCTTCAAACTCTCCAATACAGAGAATCTGATGGAAACAAAAGCATCATGATTGTATGAGTAAAACATCCATTTAAGAGGGTGTGTGGGTTGTTGGAAAAGTCACTGGAGTTGTTTGGACATACTGTCTATGGAGAAGAACGGATTATCTAGGAGAAAAAGATGAGACTAGGGTGTATCCCAGGGAAAGAGTCAACTGGGAGGCAAAAGTTGGCTAAAAGACCTTAAGGCGTGACTGTGGAACAAGAAGAGTGGGCAGCAAGTAGTTATAAAAGCTGAGGGCACATAAGGATAGCTTCTGGTGGTGGGAACCATCTGCAGATTAATGCAAATCCAAAGTATCAGGGAGAAGACTCGCTTGTGTAAAGGAAAGTAGTGTTGCCTATCCCTTTTTGCTATATAGTTTTGCTAATCTACATGGAACATGACATCAGAGCTCTTCTATAACATATTTGGTGATTGAAAATGGGCAGCTACTTCAAGGAGAAAACTTAAGCTTACCCCAGTTTATAGAACGATATCTAGAGAAAATCTTAGTTATCCAAAGCTTGCTTGATTTAGGTATGTTCTTGACCTCCTTTCTTCTACCGAAAATGTTATATAGGGAAGTATAGTTTATTAATGTGATAGACATGAGATTTGTGATATAACGGAACCGTTTATCTAAGGTTGTGATGAAAAAACATTTTGGCTCATTGTAGTAAATGTGTTTAGAGTGTGACATGAATTTGGAAGATAATAGCTGTCCAACTAGTGCTTGTTGAATTAAACGTGTATTAAATATAAATATTGGCAACCTGGAATGACACATTTTCCAAATATTTAACAAGACAATCACACAGAAATAACGCGCTAGGAAATAATGAATGTGAAATATAAAATGTGATGCAAGTGTAAGATGTTATTGTTATTCTAAAAGTAACTTGTGTATCATTACGAGAGTTGTTGGTATTAAATCATGAGTCCTAGTTTTAGTCTTGTTAAGAAGAGAGTGTCAGGTATTTGTATCTCTGATTTTTATCTTAGTAAACCATTTTACAATATAGGGGGCCTGGAAAATACAAATCCAAAGCAGACTTCAGTCTGCTCTTGATGATACTATCTTTGGGTGGAATACAAATAGCCCAGTTTAAAGGTTTTGTAACAGACTTTTTTATCTGCGTAACAAAACGTGTAGATTGAGTCCTGCTCTCCAGAGGGCTTGCCCTTTTTCTGGCCACTGAGAGCAGGAAGATCACCCTGGCCCTCCTGCAAGCTGGTTCTTAATACCTTCAGGCTAAATTTATCCTCAAGTTTTGTCTGGTACCAAGGAGATGCACCAAGGTGCTCTGGGTCCAGTGCTTGACAGGGGAAACCCTGTTCTTTGTGTGTAGAGACAGATAGTACTTACTTTTCTCCGATACCGCGAGGTTCACTTGTTACCTTTGCTCTTGGGGAATACTGGAGGAAACATCGTTCAGTATAGTAACCACCATGAGGGTACACTCTTCAAAAATATTGGAATACTTATAAATACAGGTTTGGGGATAAAGACTTGGAAACCTGAAGTCAGAAGAAAAATTTCAATGGTTCAGTATTATTTTACACCTTGGTTGAGGTTAATAACATTTAGTTAACCACCGTCTTATGTAATCTTCCTTTAAATGAACTGACGCTTTTTCATAGGACTCTTTTGCTAATTCTCCCTACATTACCTTTTTCAATATTCCAAATAAATTTTTCTTGAAAAGGAGGATAATTTAATATGCTGCCTAGATACAGCTTGGGGAAAACAACTCCCAAAGCCTTAAGTGAAAACAGAATGGCATTTCTTTTAAATATACCAATATGCTTGGATTTTCACTTTCAGTAAGATTGCCCTGAAAAATAAACACAGTTTCAAATAGCCCCTCTGAATATCCTAAAATGTTCTAAGACATTTTGGCAGCATTGAGAGAAAATTAATTTGTGGTGTATTCAAATTACTCCACATGAGGAGAAAATAGCTCAGTAAATGAATGGAAACCAATTTTTTAAATGTTTCTTATTTGCCTAATTGCTTTCCCAAGGAATAAATAATAAAGAGAAAGTTCATGAAAAATAGAAAACATGCTTATGGCCACAAGGTTTCCTTTCATGCTTTCAAAGCTTTGAAGTTTCTTTTTTGAACCCATCACCTATACTACTACATCATTATGGACATTGACAAAACACAATAATCCCCCATTCCCCATTCTTTTCACCTTCTCCTACTCTTTCTTCTTATATCTTCCTTTTCTTCCTCCCTCTTCTAAGAGCCTCCTCTGCCTTCTCGTTTTCAGCAAAATAATCTTTATTAAGCATTTTCTGGGCATTGAGTACTGTGGATTCAAAGGTGGGCTGTAAACAGTGCACTGCAAGAATAGAGTGGGTTTTAAACAGAAATTAGGATTCATTGGAGAGAGTCTTTGGGGAGGAGGGATAATGGAGGAATGTTCAAGAAACAGTCCATCAGTCTGGCTGGAATGAAAAGAAGTTGTGGAAATAATGAGGGGAAGGTAGGTGGGGGCCTGATTGTGAAACCCTTGACTGCCAGGCTCAGATATCACTCTGTAGGCAATGGAAAACTGTCAGTGATTTCTAAATATGAACATATGCTAAAGAGTGATTTGGGAAGATAAACACATTAGTTAAAGTACAAGTTCTGCTCGTCTAAGAGAGACCAACAATAAAAGTGGCTTAAATAAGATTAAAGTTTATTTCACAGTTTATTAACAGTCTAGGGTTAAGCAGTTCAGACTGGCAGGATGGTTCCACAGAATGACATTCTGGGACCCTCCTATCCTGTTGGTCCACCATCCCTAGGCTTGTCCTGGTCCACACGGTCCAGGACAGATTGCCTTCATTTTCATGTGTTGCTGCAGAAAAGGGAAATGGGGAGGGTAGGTGCCCAACTTAAATACAGTTTTATTAGTATAAAAAAGAAAACTAGGGAACAAGTGTCAAACTTGGTAGGCAGCAGTATACAGAATATACTAGAATAGGGTATCTAGCTTTGTCCCTTTAGGCTTACATATCCAGAGTTCTGAACCACATGTTCCCTGGCGCATTGGGGGAACATTAGACCAATCCTTGGAGAGGTTCTTGTAACAAGGAGATGTAAAATGGTGCATGGAAGAAGTCGCCAACTCAGTGTCAAAGGACTTAGATTTAAGTCTCAGCTTGTTAGTTGAGTGACTTTGGGCAGGTTACCTAAACCTATTGAATCTCATTTTTATTATCTATATGTGAGGTTACAAATGCTTTCTCTTCTTCTCACATTTATTTTAAGAATTAGAAAACAGCCCTCGTCTAACTCAACGTGTACAATGAAGTCTAATGTAAGATCAGTTGATAGAATAAATGATCTCTTATGATCTAAAAAAAAAAAATTAGAAAACAGCAAAGTATTATCATTGCCTTGCTGTTAGTATAGGATATAAATAAATCTTTGTATGGTTATGTGTGTGTGACATAGAAACACAGACAGACAGGTATTTTATTTTGTTTTTGTAATTTTTTTTTTTTTTTTTTTGCGTTACGCAGGCCTCTCACTGTTGTGGCCTCTCCCGTTGCGGAGCACAGGCTCCGGGCGCGCAGGCCCAGCGACCATGGCTCACGGGCCTAGCCGCTCCGCGGCATGTGGGATCTTCCTGGACAGGGTCACGAACCCGTGTCCCCTGCATCGGCAGGCAGACTCTCAACCACTGCGCCACCAGGGAAGCCCAGACAGGTATTTTAAAAAGGAATAAGGGAGTAGTATCATCAGGGAACAAGCAAGAAAATGAAAATGATTAAGATTGTGATCTTTATTCATTTCTTTATTCTTTCTCCACCGTGTGGCATATAGCAGGCTGTACATAAGTCAGTTCGGTTTGTTCGTTTTTTAAACTGTAAGTTTTACTTTAAAACATCACGTCCAAATGCTTTTAGGGAAATTATTTATATTTATTTGGAGTTTGTCATGCCTTTCTTTGTCTCATTTCCTTCGATCGACTCTCTAGAATAGACCACATTGTAGAGACGGTGTGATTTAATATAACATGTCTGTTGTTTCTCATTATCAGAAAAACATCTAAAAGTATATCAATATTTTGAAAATATATAACAGTTGTATTTTTCATTCTTTTTAAATTCATCTTTTCCTGAAGGCTATCTGTCATTAAGACTAGCTATAAAGTTTTTTTTTTTTTTGCCCTGGAATGAGTCTCAGAAATGACTTTTTGAGTCCATAGTAATAGAACAGTTTTGAAATCTAGTTTTCTTGAGAAGGAAGAGAATTTATTAAATTTCTAATTCTCTCTCTCTATAAATATCAAAAACCAAGCCTGACACACTTGCTTCATAGAGTTTTACTATAAGTCATTGTATAGAAATGTTGAAGTCTGTTGCAAGGAAAGTTCCCACCAGGGTACTTAGATTTTTTGTTTCTGTGTTTTCTTTTGTTTTGTTTTCCCATGGAGACCGGAAGGTAGGAGGAAGAGAGACAAGAAATCAGATATTATTGTCCTAGTTTTCCTTTCTTGGAGAAAACCCCAAGAAATGGAAGTGAGAAGCAGAAACACCCAGGTAGTTCTGGGAAACTCCCGGTGTAGGAGGGCTTCCTCCTTACTTCCCAGACAAGAAACATTGAAACCAGTTCCTTAGAGAATTTGTTTCTTTCTCCATGTATTGGAACATTATTGTGCCAACCAGGTAAAGTACTGCCTATCAAGGCAGATAGGCTAGACTTGATGTGCTCGTGTGGCCTTTAGGGGATCTAAATATTTCTGTATGCCTTGCGGAGGAGACCCCTAAGCACTCAATCAGGACAAGGAATCAGCAGCAGTTAAAGTGGTGCCATGCCAGGGAGCAGTTTCATCTCAACAGATGTCGTAGGAGGATTCCTAGGGACAAGATGAGATCAAGCACGGTGTGCTACAGAGGGAAGAAAAGAGCAATGAGGGACATGTAAGACTCCCCTGCACCTAGATGCCACCTTTGGAAGGTGGAGCCAGGTGGGGGGAACTAAAAAAGTGAGAAACTTACAGTTGACTGAATTAACCCAAAGGAAACAATTTTAATTTGGAAGAGAAAGCTTTTTTTCCCCCTACCTTAATCAGGATTCTAGAGAAAGACGAGATGAGTTAGATATAATAACAAAAGGGGTAGGGTATATCTGGGTTATTGGATATCTATTTCAGTCCTACTACATGTACTTAAAATATACAATACTATCTCAAAACGAACGTTGACGTTCACGGGCACTTAACATTTTTGCTGTTTTAATCAGTGATTGCATAAAAAAGAAGCCATTGATTCCAGAACTTTCATAACTTCTGAATTTATTCTTGACTAGGTAGGGTGGAGAAATTTAAACTCTTCAAGAGAATCCAACTGGCCTCCATGAGCTCTTGTCAAAGAACTTGGAACTTCCACGGGAGGTCGATGAGCATAACGTGGAAGCTAACAGAAGGATGGGGAAGATGCCTGTTGCTAATCATCAAAGGTAGGGCCTGGAGGCTGAGCCAGGGCACCTGTTCCATTTGCCTTTGTGACTTCTGTTTGGCTTGGCAAAGGCAGGCTCCTTTGCAGGAGGGAAATGGTTTCAAGATTGGTCCACAGACTAAAAGGATGTGGACTCAAAAGAAAGGAGGATTGAGTTGTTCTGGCTAAACAGGTTTGGTTCATTTCCCTGAGATCTCCCCAAACACACTGATATTTTCACAAGAAAGAAATGAAGGCAGTGCTGACAAGACTAAAATTATAACTGTTGTCTGAATTGCCAGTTAATATAATATTTGCTTGTTAATGCTTCTAAAATGGTTCTGTGAAGAAGGAAAATTCCAAATTAGTCATCTAATCTATCTTCCTGGTGGTACAGGATCATCACCTACTATTTATTAAGGGTTAGGTAACAGATTGAAAATCTTCTAAGTTATGAAGGAAAAATAAGTTCGGGTAATCCAAAAGGAGACACTTGGAAGAAAGCATCGCTGCTGGGCAGCTTTATCCTATAATTAAATGTATTTGCCAAGAAACTCATAGTCTAAAGAGATAGTCAAAGAACATACACTTAAAATGTAACAAGTCTTTTGGTATTTGAGCATTCCTGTGTGGGAGTGTTATCAAATGCCATCATTGTGCCAAGTATTGGCCTAGATGCTAGGAATGTAAGAGTTTGCTCTCTAGTTGGGATGATGAATTTAAATGATTCATTTGAGAGAAGGAAGTGCTAAGAGAAGGGCTTACAGAGCCCTAGAAGAGCCTGAAGGTGTGATGATGAGGGAGCAGTGTTGTGGAATCAGAGAAGGCTTCATGGAGGAGGTGGTATTTGTGAGACACTCATACAAAGCCACATAGAGTCACATCTATAATATAGCAGATGCTTTAATGGAGAGGCAGTTTTCAGAATTTTCTTTAGAAACAAATGTATTGATCAACAGGAGGGAATTTCTTTAGTATTCTCCTGAAGATGACCTGAAATGAGGAGATCAAGCCATTTTTAAAAAAGATTTATTTGCTTATTACTTATTTATTTACTTATTTGGCTGTATTGGGTCTTTGTTGCTGCACGTGGGCTTTCTCTAGTTGCGGCGAGCAGGGGCTACTCTTCGTGGAGGTGTGCAGGCTTCTCATTGTGGTGGCTTCTCTTATTGCAGAGCAAGGGCTCTAGGCATGTGGGCTTCAGTAGTTGTGGCACATGGGCTCAGTAGTTGTGGCTCACGGGCTCTAGAGTGCAAGCTCAGTAGTTGTGGCACACGGGCTTAGTTGCTCTGCAGCACATGGGATCTTCCCAGACCAGGGATCGAACCTGTGTCCCCTGCATTGGCAGGCGGATTCTTAACAAGTGTGCCACCAGGGAAGTCCCTTTTAATGGTTTTTAAAACATTTATTTTGATCATCACTGAGGTAAAATCAGCTCTACCAAGTTGTGTTGTGCTGATCATTATGCGTTGGGAATGGTCATTACGAAAGCCAGGGTCTGTTGGAGCAAAGGTGGAAAGAAAAGTGGAATTTGTGAGAGATGTGGTCTATTGACTTCACTTTCTTGTCCCCTTCCTTTCCTGGCCCCCTCACCTCTTCCCCTTGACCACTGTGGTGTGTATTTAAGGTTCCTCCATTCTTCTTTTGTCCTCTTGCTGGGTAGGAAAGACACAGACAAACTAATTGTCATTCAGCTTTTAGAACTTAATGGCTTACTTCTTCTCTGGGAACTCTGTTTGTTAAAGAAATTTATAGGCAGAATACTGTGCTTAACCAAAAAGAATAATAACATTTCTAATAATGAAAATACTTAGATGTGATTGTCAAAGAAATGAAGAAATGCTATTGTCACAACTGCCTCCTTTGCTTGGGTGTCAGACTAACTCTGATTACAACCAAAAAAATTTTCCCCAAAAGGAATTTTAGGATATTTAGTTGAGCTGTACAGACAGAGCCCATATGACTACAGAATCCTAGTCATGGTATTATTTATACTTTAAAAACTCATGAATGAGATTTTCTCACTGCTTGAGACCTACATAGATATGTGAAAATTCTACATTTTTATTCCCAATGTAGACTTGAGTGATGAGGGTAAAGGAAAAAGGAATAACAGGAAAAAAGTTTTTGTATCTGTAAACATATACGTCTATAATATGTATGCATGTGTATGTATATGTGTGTGTTATATATTACACATGTTATGCTAAATGGTGATGATTGTGCTGCCAAGAAGCATACATAAGTCTAGAAAATTTTAATTCAGTTCACTTTTATTTTTTCTTTGCGTCTGGCACTGTCATTTTCCACCCCCAGAACATGTGAACTTTTCAGCTTCTGAACTGATTGATTGTTTTTAGCCATTTAACCACTCTTGATTAAGTGGGATGATTTCCTGAAAGAACTTAGTGCTGATCTGGTTTTAGAGAAGGTATGTGATTAACTGTATTGACAAGATTTCAGTGGTTTTTAGTTTCCCTGCCATGCATGTGTATCCCTATGAATTTTTCTTTGTTATTTCAGCTTATTATCTTATATGCAGCCTATCACACCATTTATGAATTCTTGTTCACCTTAATTCCCCATTGATTATTCTAGAGAATTATTACTGTATTGATCAATATTGAGCCCAGCTATGAAGTACACTTTTTTCCCCTTTCACATATTTATTTTCTCTTTTTTAATTTTGCCAAAGCTCTACACAGCTCTCACTATATCTAATGAAAAATTCTTGCCTTATTTAACATTGTATTTGTTTATTACTTTCCTTTCAGTTGCTTATGATTTCTTATGAATGTCAAGTAGAAGCAATCATGTAAAAAATTTAATATCTCTGCAACTCATAAAATCTTAAAATCTAATTTTCAGTTTGACACAAAATTCAAAAGCAACCAAACTGTCCAAATGCAACTTCTTGGAAACATTTCCAAATTGATTCCAAATATTCTTTTGTAGCTATGAGTCCCAGTTCCCACTACATATTTGTTAATTTTCCCTTTTTCCCCAAGTTTCAGAAAAGTGAGAGTTCAAACAAGAATCATATGATCATTGACACACATACTCATTAGGTTGGATAAGACCTTCATAGTTATTTTATTCATCTACTTATTGCATTTTTCAATGTCCTTTATATGCATTCTCTCCTGGGTATAATCTGGCTTATTTTTGAATGCCTCCTTTTAAAAAAGGAGAATCACTAACTTTCAAAGCAAGCGTTCCATATTTATGCAGCTATTCAGAAGTTTTCTCCTCCCAGGACTTTTCTCCGCTTGGTCTTAGTTCTGGGGTTATAACCCCTCGGGAGTTATTTTGAGCAATTCTCGTTCCTCAGTTACTTGTAAAACTTTCCCTATTTTATGCCAGCAACTATAGTCTCCCAAAGTCTTTATTTCTTCCCTCACAGGTCCATCGTTTGCCATTTTCTGGGTCATTGCTTATATTATATGGATGACTACGGCTCTTAGAACATGTTCCAGTTTGTAATCTTGCCCCAAACTGGACACAAACTCCAGGTGTGCCCCAATAGAATTATCATCCTTCCTCATTCTAAAATAATAAACTTCCATCAATATATCTCAGGATTGCACATTAGGACTTTTGGACATCATACTTCCTTGGTGACTCATATGAGGCTTACTGTTGACTTAAACCATCAGCCATGATCTTTCCTCTTCATGCTAAGTCCTGTATCCTTCACTACCCAGAACTCAAACTGGTTTTTGGGCGTGCAGGACTTTAAATTTATCTCTTTTAAAACTCATCTTATTGTATTCAGCCTGGCTTGGAAATATGTGTTTAGTCTTTATTGGGTCCTAAATCATTCATAATCACTTGTGAATTTATAATCATTTCCAGCTTTCTACAAATTTAGAATGCCTATCTCCCATATGTTTATATGAATCATTGATAAAATTATTTGGAATGAGAGAATTGCTGCAAACTCTCTAGCTTCCATTGAGCCATTGCATGTATTTCTTCAAAGATTACAAATGTAACTAACTGAAGGATCATCTTGTCCCCATTTTCCCATATTATCAACTAAGCTATTTAAAGAATACTTTGTAAAATGCAGACATCACATGTTCTGTATCTGCTACATTTTTTTGGCCTGCCGGAGTAGGAAAAGTAGGTTAATCTAATGTGACCTATTAGTGAACTCATGCTAACTCCTAGTAGAAACTATTAACTGTCCATGTCCTCACCATATCTTCCTATTCTGGAGTCTTGTTGGCTTTGATGTGTGGTCAGGGTCCTTTGATAGGTGCTATTTCCGTCTCTTTCTCTGTTTTGAACTAAGGCAATTTGGTGGGTCTGCAGTCCCCCAGCTCCTCTACTAGTCTTCCCATTTCCTCACTGGCACACCCCACATTTGCACTATTCTTAGCTTCAGGGGATGACATTCCCTCTAACAGATTCTTGTTCAGAGAGCAAGATATTCTATTAAAATTTATTATAACATTGGATGTTTCAACCCCCTCCTGCTAGTGTTTGTAGCATAATATTCATTCTGGAGAGCATTTGCAACAGAGAAGATGGAGATCAAATAAGAGGTATGAGCTTTTACCATCTCTCCATTATCTCTCAACCCTAAATTGTGGGATTCAAAAGTAGGCCTGTAGCTCTTCAAAATTCACTCTTAGGAGAATGAAAAGACAAGCTAGGAGAAAATATTTTCAAATCACATATCTGATAAAGGACTTACATCCAGATTATAAAAGAACAAAACAATGAAAAGACAACGATAAGAAAATTACCCAGTTAAAAATGGGCAAAAGATCTGAACAGTCACTTCACCAAAGAAATATATGGATGGCAAATAAGCATATGAAATTATGGTCAACATCAGTAGTCATTAGGGAAATGCAAATTAAAACCACAAGAGATATCACTGCACATTTATTAGAAATTCTTAAAGAAAAACACTGATCGTACCAAGTGTGGGCAAGATTGTAGAGAAACTTGAACTGTAGTACAAAGATGGTGGAAATGCCAAGTGGTTCAGCCACTTTGGAAAACATTTTGGCAATTTCTTATAAACATACACGTAGTGTGTACAGACCTAGCAATCTCATTCCCCAAGTACTTACTCTAGAGAAATTAAAACCTACATCACACAGAAACCTGTATGGGAATGTTAATAGTGACTTTATTTGTAATTGTCAGTAACTGAAAACAACCAAAATGGCTCTCAGCTGTGGTCTAACCATGCAATGGAATACCACACAGCAATAAAAAAGAACACACTATTGATACATGTACAACACAGATGAATCTTATATGTATTGTGCTAGTGAAATAAACCAGACTCATAAGGTTGACTCCTATATAATTCCATATATATGACATTCTTTCAAAGGCAAGCCATAAGAGCAGAATAGATAGGTGGTTGCCAGTAGCTGGACAGTGAGGGAGGGATTGACTACCAAGAGGCAAAAGGGAGAATTCTTTTGGGTGATGAAACTATTCTGTAACTTGATTGTGGTGGTAGTTATACATGATCACGTGTGTTTGTCAATTCACAGAATTGTAACTACAAAGCGTGAATTTTCTGGATGTAAATTAAACCTTGATTTTAAAAAGTAGATGTATAACTTCTTTGTTCTTATTATTCGAATACATTTCATTTTTGAAAAACAAAGCCATTTTAAGTTTCCTAACATATGGCGAGCCTCAGCCAAAATTATCACAAATAATAGTTGGGCAAAACTTCTAGACTGACCATTCTGAACTCTTTCCAAGCTCTTCCCTCAAGGACATTTCTCTCCTCAGAGTTTTCCGGTATAGATCTGATTGTAGCCTTCAGGATTATAGTCACCCGTTAAGAATGGCTCAGAATCTTTACTATTTCTCCCTTAGGTTAACATAACACAAACTCAAGAGCGAGAACGTTTCTGTGATTTTTTTCAAATGCCCCTGAACCCTAGTCCCATTTGAATGTTTGGGAAGGGCTCAGCAATGATGAAATACACACAAATTAAATATGTCTGGAATGACCACATTTTCCTGGTACTTTATGGAATCGTGAGGTTTCAAAAACCACCAGTCCAGATCAGATTTTCCTTGTTTGTCAATGAATATGGAATGTGGGGTGGAATCATAGAATCGCAGAATGTTCAAGCTGGAAGACTCCTAAGAGTTCATCTAGTCCAATTCTTTATTTTACAGAATCAAAAGCTTCATTGCCTGTTGGCCATTATCTGGTAACTTCAGGCACTCTCTGATCTCACATTCCTTGGGTTCCATCCAGACCCCGGTCTGAGATCCACTGTGCTCCTAGAGAAATGCATTCCACTTGGATAAAGTAAAACAAAAGCCCAGCCACCTATTCTACCAGCAGACAGGGGTATAAATATGCAGTTCTGAGGGTGCATCAGCGATCAGCTATGCTACTGTTCATTAAAATGAGGCTTATTTAAGTAGCCCTTGGGTTTTCCCCAAAGGTCATGCATTTGGGTTCCTTTAAGGTTTTTGTTGGTCCCAGTAGATAAAGACTCCTGATTTATTTTATTTGTTTGTTGAAATTTAACTGCAGTTCAGGCTGAATATCCTGGATGTAGGGAAGTCTGATCCTCTTAAATGCCTATCTTCAAGTCTACTTTACCTCATTTGTCCTCAGAAAATTTCTGTAAAGGGAGTTCAATGCTCTCTCAAAAAAAAAAAAAAAAAAAAACGAAAAAAAAATGCACGGTTAGGTTTTCTGCTGCTCTTGGCTTCTCAAAAATAAAGTTTGTGGCAAAACTACAGAACCACCAAGGTTTGGAGTTCTCACTACTGAGGATGATTGGGTGATATTTGAGAAGGTAGAGTCTCAGCTGGAGGGAAACAAGGCCACTCGGCTCAGTTGTTTATTTCCCTTCCTCTCCGTGAGTTTATTAGGAGAAGCTTCTGGGTCCTCAGTATATTTATCTTTTTAATTTCCTTGCAATGACGTCTCCCCAACATGAATTGTTGCTTTTAATTTTTCTCTCTCTTAACAGCCAAATGCAGGAGGTTAATCCTGTTCCTGCTGTCCCTCATCTCTCTTTTGGGGACCAGCGAAGTCACTATCTCTGGGCATAAACTTCTCCTTGAACTGAAGTGGCTAAAGCTCCGGCGTATGGGACCTCTGGTTGCTGAGAAAAAATCATGTATTTTGTCACCAGGGTACATGGAAGGGCTAAATAGTTAGAGTGATTGAGGTTCACTGTTTTTACTGTTTTCTTTCTTTATCTTCCTATTGTGAGACTGTGGAGAGCTTCCTGTCTGACGAGAAACACTCTCGGTAGAGCGTGCATGGGGGCCTGGGCAGGGATTGCCAGAAGAGAGCACCTGTATTTCTCT
Organism: Monodon monoceros; assembly: GCF_005190385.1. NCBI lineage: Eukaryota > Metazoa > Chordata > Mammalia > Artiodactyla > Monodontidae > Monodon > Monodon monoceros. The sequence goes on along the minus strand of NW_021703767.1, from coordinate 46,891,428 downwards.
GGATGCTCTTATGCTGACCATTTACTCCTCTGAGCTCCCTTTTGGAATTCTTCCCTGACACACTTCTCTAACGCCTCTATTGCGCTCTGGTCCGTTGGTCAGAGCCAGGGGGGATATGAATGTCCTACCAGCAGTTCTCGTGAGTAGTCCCAGCCATTCTCTGTCACCCAGGTTCAAGGCCCCACCTCACTCTCCACAATCATGTTCCCAAGACATGGCCTCATTTTCTGAGTTCTTTTAAGGGGCTGGTTTAATCTGATAGGTAAATGGGAGGTAAGGAACACTTGGAGATTTTAACAGCAGCCATCTAGAGACTGTCAATGTGCTATTGCTCTCTGACTTCAAGGAAAGTCTCTCAGGGCAAAGCTGGGAGAGCCGAGGACGGCATCCCACCTGGTGTGACGCTCCCTTGCCTACCTGGCTTGGAGCCGCCTGTACGTAGCCTTGTTCCAGCGCAGTGAGACTTAGACCCTGCTCTTGGACCCCGCATGTGGCTTTCTCTTTTTATTCAGCCTTTCATGTCTGCATGGACATCTCATTATCCCCAGGGGGCATCAGCAGTGGTGGGGCTCTTCCGGTTAGTGTTGCTTGTGAATAAGCCTCCCAAATCACAGAAGGGGACAAATTCCCATTAAGAGAACAAGTTTTCGTGCTTCCCTGGTGGCGCAGTGGTTGAGAGTCTGCCTGCCAATGCAGGGGACACGGGTTCGTGCCCCGGTCCCGCAAGATCCCACATGCCACGGAGCGGCTAAGCCCGTGAGCCATGGCCGCTGAGCCTGCGTGTCTGGAGCCTGTGCTCCACAGCGGGAGAGGTCACAACAGTGAGAGGCCCACCTACGGCGAAAAGAAGAACAAAAACAAACTTTTGCAACATGTATCCAATTCCCAAAGCCACTTGACTCAACCTTAGGGAAAATGAAAGTAGAGACAAGAAGTTGTTTATTAAACATTAAGAAAGTTAAAAAGTAGCTGTTTGTTAGCATGTTTGTCTCCCTTTCCACCTCCTCATGAAGAAAGGAGCAACATTTATATGACAGCAGCACACACCTAGATGCAAGGAACTCTATCTAATGAAAATCCTGGGCTCCAGGGTGAGCTACTGGGAGCATCCTGAGTGGCTCAGACTCAGGCCTTCAAGGCAGGCGGCAGACACTGTGGTACTTACTCTGTGGTGGAAGACCTGGAAAAAAGCATTGGTTGCATATTTGTAACCCTTGGCTAATAAATCCCAGTCAGCAGAGGCTGAACTGAACACCACACAGGCAGCAGACCATCAGCTTGCTTCTCATGAATGCAAAGATGTCAGCGGAATCAGGCCTTGTCTTTTCATGTAAACCAGCAGCTAATTTCCCCCCTTAATTAGTTACAACGTAGCTGATGCAAAACAAAGGATTTTGTTATTTTCTACACAAACTGGTGATGGAATCCTAGAATTTCTTAGTGTATCATTAAGCATTTTCTAAAAAACAAGCTCGAAGGTCAGAACATTCAGAGGTTTTCTAGTGGAGACTGTTGGTTACCCGTGCTTTCAGGTTTCTTGAAAGAAGGCGTGATGACAGAAGGATATGTTCCATTTCCCCCAAGTCCTGTCCCTATGTTGTAATAACTACAATTACATTATAGTTGTTAGTTATTGTTATATTGCTATAATTACTACCAATGCAAAAAGTTGGTGTTTTGGAGTTGGCAGAATTTGGAATATATAGAGTCTTCAGTGGAGGTCCTTACTAGGATTAGAGGAAAGAAAAAAGAGATTCATAAGGTAAAATTTCAGAATATTACCACTTGGAAGGGCTTTCGGGGTCTTTTTGTCTAGCAGTTCCTAAACTGTGCTCAGTAGAATACTAGTTCTGAGAAATGATATTAGAAAATAGGGTTCCAAGATCATATATGCTTGGGAAACATGGAACTCTATTTCTTTTCCTCACAGTGCAACTTAAAATATTTATAGTCCCTGAGGAATCCTAAAATGAAAAAAAAAAAACAACTTTATTTTAATGTAGAATTTCCCACTTTTGTTTGATCATGCAGTATCTCAATATCTCTTGCCTCTTTTTTTTTTTTTTAAAACGCTTATGGAGACCAAAGCCATAAAGTTGCACAGATAATTGGTGGCAAACCCCGCTCTCATGATTCTCAGGCTCCAGATCATTACATAACTTGCTAAGGTTTGTGACTTACTCCCTCCGTGACTCACAACTGAGGACTTGTATCCAGGCTATGTGTCTGTGGTCTGTGCTAAGATTCTGGTTTGCTAAGTTATTCTTCTGAATCTAATGATGTTTGGGTGATTCCCCAGAGCATCCTGAGGAGGAGGCGAAAGCAGCCTATGCATGGAGCTCATTGATAAGCTGTTGAAGGTTGCAGTATGTCTGAGCTTCTGCATCTGAGAGGGCTTTGGTCCTGCTGCCCACAGGTGAATGCAGGGAAAGATCACCGGGCTGTAGTCAAGGCCAGGCCAAGGCAAGTCAGTGAAGCGGTAACATGTACCTTCAGAGAAGTTCTTTTTTCATTTTATTTATTGATCCCTTCACTTCCCCAGTGCCTTTTAATAAAAATTCTGCTCTGGGAGCTTTTATTCATACTAAAGTGTAAATGATTGATAACTATAATTAAAGTGTTACCTATTTCATAGGGACTTACATTCTAACCTGAACCCCATGCTAAAGAAATAAAATTCTGAGAGTGCATCTTGGGATAAGTAAGTAGGTTGGGGAGAATTTATAGGAGGGTACATGGAATCTGAAAACCATGTAAGGTAGATAAATGTCTATTCTATGTTTGAATTTGAATAAGGATAGCCTGGGCTCCAAAAATACACATTTCTAGTCTTCTTCAATATAATACACATGCCTTGACATCTTATTTTAAGATTTCTGATAAGGTACCTCTTTTCACAGGATAGGTCAGCCTTGGTGGGTCCTTAGGCAGCTGTGTGCCTTGACTGTTCTACTACTCAAGGAGGTGAGTGAGCATGCTCAGTGCTGCTTGGTCCTACACACCCATCCATTCATTCTGTAATAGTGGGTAGCTGTCATGTATCAGGCCTGGGATGAGGACCCAGGGACACAGAGAGACCTAAGTCATGGCTTTTGCCCTCAAGGAGATTTACTTTCAAGAGAGATCATTAATGTGTTATGTAAACAGATGATGATAACCTAATAATTTCTGTCATGGAGGTATGTACCAGCAATGGTGAAAGTGGGTCTCTTTGTCAAGGTGTTTTGAGCTCCCTTGATAAAGTTAATTCTATCTGATATGCACTTCTGTAGAACTCCAAATTCATGCCATTCTTCACACCCTTAATTTAGGCCAAAGTCATGGGTAGTGCTTAAAACATAGATCCTTTGCCTGCATGATGTGTGTGTGCGGTAAAAAAGCAAGGCCCCATCATAAATGGCACAAACTTCTAAGGTGATGTGTATGTTTAGGTTGGTCTGAAGTCTTTTGTTATTGGAGAGAACTAACACATGAACTTAGGGAAAACTGTGATTTTGAAACACAGTAAGAATTACTTAGCCAGCAACTTCTGAGTAACATGCAATAGGAAAGAAAGCCATTATTATTATTATTATTTTAGCAGAAGTGTAGCATTTAGTGAAGTCATTAGGCCCTGACATTTCAGTTATCTTCTTTGAAGCTAATCCATGCAACAAAGATACCAACATATTAGTCAAGCACATCAGGAAGTATTGACACAGGAGGAGTCATCTTAACTTTCTTCACTGGGGCTTTGTGGAGCATCTCAATTATGTAAAATCCTGGATGGGGGATGCCGGTGGTGACCAGTGCCCCCAGGAGTTATGCAATGTGGGGACAGTACCCTGGCTGTGAGTGTCTTGGTTTACTCCATGTCCTTCCTTCCATACAGCACTTTGTGAATTCATAGAGCATTGGGTTAAACAATAGAACTGCAGAGCTATAAATGACATGGACTCTCTCTGAGAAGCAGTAGTGGGACAGTTGAATGCTCAGTCTTAGAAGCAGACACATTTGGTTTTGAACTTTGGCTAGCTGTGTGACCTGTGAAATGCAGAAAGTAACACCCAATGCATTGTGAGATCATGCAGGCGAATTCTATGAATTTTAGAACCTGGCACAGTATAAATGTACAAATAACTGTAAATTATCGCTGTAACCTTATCTCCGATCCCTCCATTTTAAAAAACGTTTATGAGTCAGCAATGTGAAATGACTTGTCCAAAGTCTCATGGCTGGCCAGTGTCAGAAGTAATTTAATGCTGACCTTATCGGAACCCTGGGATTTGCTCAATAGAGTTTTATGTTTTAAGCCACCTTTCAACACATCCATAGAGTAAGGCTTCATTTGGGGTTCTGGTTCTTCTCCTCCTGCTGCCTTTCACTCTTTCACTGTGACACACTTTTTGCAAACATTTCAATAGTTTTGACGTGGAATTTTTTGAACTCTTAGCCTTAATATTTTGTTTTTCACAGCCTGTTGTCCACAGAGCGAAACCCACAGTGCATCGTGTTATTACTCAACCCAGATTCTCTGGAATCCCGTTTCTATTTCTGTCTGTGAGCTTCCTTCTTCTGAGTGTTGGGTTTTCTTCTAACACTCCTCACTTGCAACTCCCTTCTGGAGTCTTCTATGTGCAGACAGCCTGCAGTGCCCGGGATTGATGTTCCCTGTCCCCGCCATTTCCCCAAACCTTCAGCCAGTGGGTGTATCTGCGGGAATAAGAAAACCCAGCCCTTGTGCCTCTGGTTGGCACAAACTCTGAGGTGTAATTTATCTTCCAGAGGTCCCTTTAGGGGTCAGGCTGGAGACTGGCTTTGCCTGAAATCCCACCTTTGCTTGGCTGCACCCCCTTCCCTGTCCAGCTTCCTCAGGGTCTGCCTCTGGAACCCCAGGCTTGCTTTTACTCACCTACTGTCGATAAAGAAGAGACTTACTTGAGAACAAGCCATCTTCTGTTTTACATATACATTTTCTCATTCCAGAAACCATTTATAGAGAATGGAGTGACTTGCTGTCTCAATGAGATCACATATGTAAAAGCTCTTTGTACACTGTAGAAGCTATAGAAATGTGGGTTATTATTACTGAAATATGTAATTGCCGTAATTTTGAGTTAGAGAAGAGAAATCTGACCTGCAAAGTCTATATCACAGTTTCCTTTTCTCAGCTTTCGACTGCATGGGAAGTTTCTATTTCCATTTCGAACCCTGTGGTTCTTCTGATGCCCTGCCTTGCTGCTGACTGTATCGGGCTAGGGTGTAGTTTTCTCAGAGTAAGGGCTGCAGGACCGGATGTCTAGTGCATCTAGGGCTAGGTGTAGAGCGTGTCATGTGAAGGTTGTAGATTATCCTTTTCTTCATAATACTTAATATACCTTTATTCTTTAATTTATGCTAGGTCTTAGTATATGAAAGTATGTAACAGTATATAGTACTTCATTATAATTGTCAATTGTTTTTCTTATCTATCTCCCTTCATGTTCAGGAGAAAGGATAATTTAGTCCTTAATTTGAAAACAACAAATGAACAAGGAAAAACAAGCTTACTACAACAAGACTATTTCTCTGCTACATGTATCGATATAAAACTTTGTCCAGTTTTTCTGCTTCATGCCCTCATTTAATGACTGCAATAGCAAATATTTTTCTGTTAAAAAGTTCAAAAGAAATTAAGAAGTTTGGTTTTGCTGTAGATTCTCTGTGGTTTCTGAAGCCCCCCAACACCTCTTCCCGTTGTATTTGTAGTGGTTTCATTGGGATGGGGGGTAGGCTGGAAGTTCTACATTTGCAGGCATTACTGGGCCAGACTCTGTCCTGTATTCCCATAACATGCCACATGCTTTGAATAATAAATGTGCTCTTTAGTAGCGCTGGCAGGAGTAGATGCTGAAACCTCAAGCCAGTCATTTTTCTTCTATATAATAATGTTTTGTTTTGTTTTGTTTTGTTTTTCTTTTTGAGGTACGTGGGCCTCTCACTGTTGTGGCCTCTCCCATTGTGGAGCACAGGCTCCGGACGCGCAGGCTTAGCAGCCGTGGCTCACGGGCCTAGCCGCTCCGCGGCATGTGGGATCTTCCCGGACCGGGGCACGAACCCGCGTCCCCTGCACCAGCAGGCGGACTCTCAATCACTGCGCCACCAGGGAAGCCCCTATAATAATGGTTTTAATACGTGCAACCAGTGACAGAGTTTGAGGTAGGGCCTCCTACTCCCAGCCTACCACCCTGCTCTTCCCTGGCCATAACCAAGAGCTCCAGATTGCAGAGATCCTGATAAGTGAATTTGAGGGTAACCACTTCTTTTCACAGATGGCCCACTTCAAAATTTACCTCTGGTTTAGAGTTGGTTGGGAGAGATTTGCAGACCACAACAAGCTGGGGAACCACAACAAGACACCATTGCCTTGGAGGTCCCAGGCATAAGCGCCAGGAGTGCCTGGCCATGTGGACTTGGGCAGAGGGCCTGTGAAGGCTACAAGTGACACTGAGCACATGAGCGACTCCCAGCCCAGTGCAGTAGGTTTTTCTTTCTTTCCCAGTGTTCATCCGATTGCAAACTCTATACTTTTATTTATTTATTTATTTATTTATTTATTTATTTATTTTGCGGTACGCGGGCCTCTCACTGCTGTGGCCTCTCCTGCTGCGGAGCACAGGCTCCGGACGCGCAGGCTCAGCGGCCATGGCTCCTGGGCCCAGCCGCTCTGCGGCACATGGGATCCTCCCGGACCGGGCCACGAACCCACGTCCCCTGCATCGGCAGGCGGACTCTCAACCACTGCGCCACCAGGGAAGCCCCGAACTCTGTACTCTTATTTGAACAATTGCTATACTTACTCTCAGTACACCAAAATGTGAGGTTCCTGAGTAATCCATTTGACACCAATTAAAAAAAATCATTATTGACATGTATAATAGTTATATTGGTGAAAATATGAAGAATAAAATGATTCTATTTCTGACAACCCCAGTTCATCTTTTCTCTCTTTTTGAGCTTATAATTCTGGCTTTAAATCCCAGATCAGGGTTCCCTACCAAAGCGACCTGTCTCTGTTTGTGCCTGAATAGCTCAGAATAGTTTTTTCAGTATAGTGGAGAATTCCCTTATTTCATCCAAAGGCTTATAAGACCTCAGTGTGTATCTTGTTGCTGAACTATAGATCCTTAAAAGCCAGTTTTGGTTTGCTGTGACTTATCTGAGGTTTTTCACTGCTGCCAACTCCACCCTTATTTTGTGCATATTCTCAGAAGTGAATGTTTTAGGAGAGTGCACATGCCATGAACACTCCTTGGATGGGCTTGCCTCACAGCCCCTGGGCATCCTGAAATCCTCACAGAAAACTGTTTTTGAACTGCATGAGTAGATTTTACTGAATTAGGTTCTGATTTCTTGATGAAGAATCTCATCTGTATTGTATTTGCCATAAGCAATGCAACTGGTACGATTTGGACACACGCCCAGACTGCAGGCTATGTGATATTGGCTTTTAGGTAAGTCAGGATTGAAATATCACATTTGCCCACAGAGGCATACCTGACTCCAAGCTCTTGGCACAAAGCTTGATTAATCAATTAGAGAGATGGTGGCCAGGGGACTGCAGACACTTGTAGACCATTGTGGGCAACCTGAAGCCATAAGCCAACATGTAGCCATTTCATCCTGGTTTGCACTTTCTCATATGAGTTGATAGAAATTCATGACATGTTTCATCTAGTAGTCCAAAGCCATATGCACATGCCTCAACTCTTACTCATGGTCAGCCTAATGGCCCCAGCTTGCTGCTTGAAAGAAGAGTCAATAGAAGTTTCTGCTCCTACATGTAGGTCTAGGTTTACAGGCTGTAATGGGTTGGCTTCAGAGGGGCCTGCCCCATTCTGGCTCCCTCGCTTTCTTTATAGGTTTATCATGGATTCTGGGGAAAAAATAAGCCTTTCCTCATGCTCAGCAACACTGCTAGGTCTTCAACAGCACAGCGCTGCTCTCTCTGCTTAGGGAGGCCTAGAGGAAAGATGGAAGGGTGTCCTTGGAGACAGTAGTAAGCCCCATATCTAGTTGGAGTCCTTAGGTGATCTTCCAGTATCAGTGTTTCCCTTGAGAAAAGTGAGCATGCTGGACACCCTCATGCAAGAGGCAAGATGGACAGTGGAGAAAGATAGATATACTCAGTTCACACTCTGGTTCTACCATTTGCAGCTCTTAGACCTTGTGCCACTTTCCCAGCATCTCTAAAATGAGGCAAGTGATATTTACCTTGTAAAGATATTAGGATTAAAGATAGCATATATAGAGCATGAAATTTTCCATTGTGATGGCTATTATTACCTACCCCATTGTATTTGTGTTAGAAACTGTGTACATCTAAGTAGCATCATACACTCATTTCTTGGAGTATCTGTCTTTTGGGTAACTGATGTTTCGTTTACATCAATATCTCCTGTTACCTTTAAAGAGAGAAGTGCATGCAAAAATGAATTTAAATGCAATTCTTTTGCCTATTATTTGGAGTGTGGTTCAGCCAATATTTTTTTGAGCTTGAGTTATGTTTGTTAAGTCTATTTTGTGCCAGGCAATGTGCCATGTGCTGGGAATACAGGAATGGTTGGGTGCCTCTGACTGCCAAGTGCCATTAATTCTGGTGGGAGGGGAGACAGAGACAGACACAGAACATGTCAAAGCAATTTGATCAGTGCTATGCACAGGGTGTGGCAGATACTGTTCGGTGCCTCCCCAGGAACTTCTTCCTCTTTGTAGTTGACAGAAGGCTAATTTTGTTCAGGCTGGTACGGTTTCTAGCTAAATTCTCACCTCCCTAGGTTCCCTTCATGCCAGGTATGGTTGGGTGATGGAGATCTGATGGGTGGGACACACACAGAGGTGTGATGGGGATTCCGATGGAGCTGTTGTCCGGACAAATGGGGATTATCACAGAGGGCACCGGCCTGCCCCCCTTTTCCTACTTTTAACATAAGCATAATGTCCAATGATGCAGCAGCCATCTTAAAAAAATAAAATTGTATATATTTAAGGGCTACATCACGATGTTTTGATACACATATACATAGTGAAGTGATTATTACAGTCAAGTTGATTATGGGTCAAGTTGTTATGGGTCACCTTACACAGTTAGCATAATTGTTTTTTGCTGTCAGAGCACCTGAAATCTACTCTCTTAGCAAATTTCCAGTGTACAGTACAGTGTTATTAACTATAGTTATCATGCTGGACATTATATCTATAGACCAGTTCATCCTACATAACTGCAACTTTGTACCCTTTGACCAGTGTCTCCTCATCCACCCTTGCTTTCCTGCCCTTGGTAGCCAACATTATACTCTCTGCTTCTATGTGGATGCCACATATAAGTGAGATCATGCAGTATTTTTCTTTCTGTGTCTGCCTTACTTCACTTGGCATAATGTCCTCCAGGTTCATCTATATTGTTGCAAATGACAGGATTTCCTTCCTTTTTAAGGCTGAATAATATTCTATTGTATATACAGGTATACACCACAACTTCATTTTCTTAAATTTTATTTTATTTTTATTATTTTTGTTAGTTTCTGCTTTATAACAAAGTGAATCAGTTATACGTACACATATGTTCCCATATCACCACAACTTCTTTATCCATTCTTCCATCGATCAGCAATCATCTTTTTTTCTTTTTTTAAAATTTATTTATTTATTTATTTTTGGCTGTGTTGGGTCTTCGTTTCTGTGTGAGGGCTTTCTCTAGTTGTGGCAAGCGGGGGCCACTCTTCATCGTGGTGTGTGGGCCTCTCACTGTCGCGGCCTCTCTTGTTGCAGAGCACAGGCTCCAGACGCGCAGGCACAGTAGTTGTGGCTCACAGGCCCAGTAGTTGTGGCTCACAGGCCCAGTTGCTCTGCGGCATGTGGGATCTTCCCAGACCAGGGCTCGAACCCTTGTCCCCTGCATTGGCAGGCAGATTCTCAACCACTGCACCACCAGGGAAGCCCCAGCAACCATCTTTTGACCATGAAAGAGAAAAGCATGAGGGGAAAGGTAAGAGAATTCCAGAGATGGTAGTACTGATGTCACTGAGCTTCTGAATCAATCACAGCTGCCATCTAGATCCAAAATCTTATTAGGTGAGAGAAGCACATCTGTATCTGTTGGAGCTGCTATAAAGTAGGTTTTCTGTTACTTGCCACCAAAGACATTCCTAAACAAGACAGCTCCCATTGGTGTGAAGGTAAGAGGTGATACTTCTTGCAGATTACTAAGTAGCTGAGAGGAAGTGCTATGGCTCCAGACAGAAAACCTGCCCTCTGTTGCCTGGGAAGAGTGCTTGGCAAAAACCTCTCAATGCGGAGATTCTCATCTGCCACCTATACTTCAGAACTGTCCTCAGGCTGTAATCGAGAGAGACAAAAAACTTGGGCAGACCTTCTTCCTGTGAGATTCCATTCCAATTTGAGGCATGTTCCCCCACAGTCTTCCATGAACTAAAGACAGTCTGTAAGCAAGGGCCAAACTAGTCAGTATGTCACCTGAGTGACCTTGTGTGCTGAGGGACCTAGGTCAGGAACTCACAGTTTCCTCTGATTTAGATCACACCACAGCCCTCCACAGTCTACATTTCAGGTTAAACCCTTGCCACATTTTTCAGAAACAGGGGCTTAGAAACCCTGACTGTGGCTGGATTCACAGATATGCAGCTGCCGAGACTAACAGACTAGTAGACAGTCTTTTTGCTGCCCTCGCAACTCCCAAAGAGATACCTGCTTTTTCCAGTATTCACTTTTCTCTCTCTGTCTCGCCCTTTTCTTTCTCAGACACAATTTGAGAGTCTCACAGATGGCTTTGGGGAAGATAACTGCTTGTTCTCAAACATGCTGCTGGGAAACACATTCCTGCTCCTTCCCTTCCTCTCTCAGAGTCCTTGGCCGGCCTTGGCCCTGTCTCCAGGAGATCATGACACTGCAGCTTTGCTCTGCAAGTTCCCATACCTTCCAGCAGTCCTACTGACAACCTGAGCTGCTGACATTTACATTCTTCTTCTAAGTAGCTTGGCAAATAGGAGCCTTTGCCTCTCTTTTAAAAGCCCGACTTTTAGTTTTTGGGCTGAAGGGAGCACTCAGTGTTATGCCCATGAACCCACAGACGTCAGGGAATGTTTCCACTCCTTCCTCCCATGCCTACCTGTATCACCAAGGTGTGGCTCAAGGTGCAAAACCAGCCACCATGGAGTGAGCTGGTTTAAACTGGAGTCCCATTTGTGGGGTGTTGAGACAGGACAAGTTGGGTGCCCATAAGGCATGAGCTGGCATGGAAGGGCTAGAAGAGAACGTTGGGGACCCATGAAGATGCTGTGTCTATGATCCAGAATAAGGTCAGGCACAGTTTGAGTTCCCAAGTTAAGTTTTGATGGATTGGAGGCAGGTGAGGAGACCATAAAGAAATCCATTTAAAGTTAATCTAGATGTCATCAAAAATTAAAATGAGCATTGGGATTAAAGGCAAGTGACATCTGACATTCAGAAGAGACCAGGGATGTATTAAAACATGGTTTTGTCTTTGGGTTTCCAAAGGCCCCAATATAAGTGGAAACTGCCCCTGATTAAGATTTATTTCTGCTTTTGCCCTAAATTTTATTTTATGTATCCTTCTGAGTTGTAGTTTCTTCACTGATTACTTGGGGAGATATATATATATATATATATATATATATATATATATTCTTCTAAGGGTTGTTTTGAAGCTCATATGAATTGATGGTTTTGAAGGAACTTTACAGTCTCACAAGTTAATTTCTATTTTTCTTCTTCCTTCCCTTCCTCCCTTCCTCCCTTCTCTCCTTCCATCTCTCTTTATCTTTCTCCCTCTTTGTCTCCTCCTCTTCTTCCCTTCCACTAGAATCAATACCCAGAACCAAATAAGAAAAGTCAGTCATAAAACAAGAGGCAGAAAGGCAAAGCCCAGGGAGACACAAGTCAATACCCCCTTCCAAACATTGCATTATTGGGGTGGAGAGGGAGTAGAGCTGCTTAAAGCCTTAGACTGTGATGTATTTTTGGTTACTTTTGCCTTTGCAGACTTTTAGGGAACCAACTCTCTGCTTTCAGACTCCACAGGGTAGACACACTCCATGTATTTCCCTCCTATCTCTTCTTTGGGAGGGAGACTAGAATCCAAATGTGAGAACAAAGACACCTGGACATCAGAGAATGGACAGGTGCATTCTCTGGGAAGGTGAGGTTACATATACCTAGAACTTAATTTTAGGGCTTTAGAGGATAAGGGCACATGGCTCTAATGTTCATCAATATCCACTTCTGGATACACAAGGACTACAATCCCATGCCCTTGGAAGTCAGGCGTTGCCTAGAAGTGACTAGAGGTGGCCAATGAAACATGAGCAGGAGTGACATGTGTCACTCATAGTCCCTATGACTGGGGTGGGACTCTCCTGCTCTCTCCCACACTGTGCAAGCCTGGACTGCAGTGTCACCACACGAGGGACAGCTGCCAGACTGCAGAGGATTTTTGGGTAGGCAAGAGGGCAACCTTTGTGGTGTTGGCTGGAGTAGCAGAGCCTACACGGAACAGTATGGGGCACATGCAGAGAAGACTTTTGCTCTTCCCTTGGTGGCTTTCCTTACACTCTAAGCAGCCAAAGGACTGCAGAGTGTCCCGCTTCTCTTTTGTTTTTCTTCTGTCCTAAACCCAGAGTAGCGGCTGTGGGGAGGGTTGCAGCTGTTGGAACTGAAGGGGGGAAAATGGCCGCTCCTCTTCCCTTCAGAATTAGTCTGGTCACATAAGTGGTTTACACACTGGCGGTCTCCACAGACGCCAGGCATGTGTTCTCAGGTGCTTCCCCCATTCTCCATGCACCCCACCTCGTCTCCATCCCAACACGTAGACAGGAGCCATGGACACACCGACAGAGCCGGGAGGTACTGTAATATTTCAGGAGACGCAGGTTCAGTTTGGAAACCGGCAGACCTGATGTGCACCACCCACACACCCAGCTGTTGCAGGACTGATGTAGCCACAAGCAAAGAGAATCTGCAGAGCTATTTCCTGAAAGCGATGATGAATGTGGGTTTCTTTTTTTTTTCTCCCAGAGTATGAAAATAGTATATTTCAAGTGACTTAGAAAGGGATAATATGCCTGAAAGGTAGTTTAAGTTATTCCTGTGAGTTTGCTTACCATTATGTCTTCCTTCTGCCTTTTTATCAATTATACACCACCTCTGAGGCTTTTAGAATTTGTATCACTGTCTCAAATGTGGATGTTATTTTGATTTTTATTTAATTGTGTATAGTCATATTTTAATGTAATTTTCCATATAATTCTTTTAAAACCCTATTGCCATATTTTAAAAATATGTAAAATGTAATAAATGTGTAGACTGATTGAAAGATGTTAGTGTTTAAAACTTGCCAAGTCTAAAAATGGAGCTTTTAAATATATATTACCAAAACATATGTTTCCAGGAAAATTTTGGCCCTTTATTACTTTTTTCTGTCTTTACCTGTACAACAGGGTAATGATAAGAAAAAGTGTTAGAGTATGCCAACATATCTAAGCCATTGGCTGTTAAGAAGTATTGATGGTCATTAAATTATCTAAAAATATAGACCGAACTTACTGAAATCATTTTTAATTTTGTATTCATATTTATCTAAGAGATAGGAAAATTTTGTCAGGTTTGTTTTGTTTGAACTTACTCCATATAATATGTTTTAACGATTTTTATTTCTTCTTACTAACTAAATTGCATTTCTTTCTTTCTGGAACAAACTCTTAGCTCTACATTTCTGATCTGGAGAAAAAAATCTAAGTGGAAATCAAAGGACAGGGACCATTCTGAACTTGAGTATAACAAATGACAATTTATACTAGGTGTGATAACCCAGTATTGATTGTGGTGTATAAGCACACCCACTGTGGTAGGGTTTGGCTCAATCCTTGTTTATGTAGAATTGGAAGAAGTAAATGCACATCTCTGTGTCCAGTCCTCGTTTACTCAAATTTCATCTTCGGAAATTCAATCCTGATTCTTTAGGGTAAATTCCAGATGAAAATTTAACACAGAAATTAAGTTAAAACACAGATTTTGGCCAAACTCTAACTTAGCTGTGCTCAGTGTTTGTGGCTTTGATAGGAAACCTTGCCGGCACATGTGTGGACAAGATTTGGCTTGGATCTAAGTGGTTGTCGTGTACAGAACTGGAAATTACTTAGTCTATTAATGAATCCTCAAATTATTCACTGCAGGCATCTTTTGACTGGGGCTGCCAGTCGAGACTAAGAAAGCCCAAAGGGACCCTGAAATCTGTGAAATGAAGCACCCAACCACTTAGGCTGGAGGAGAGTCAAAGTGCAATAGTAGCATATGTCTCCACCTCTGTTTACCCTTGGAGAGTTTGCCAAGATTAGTACTTGTCTGAAGACTAAAGGAAAGATTGTCTAGCTTGTCTCAATAGGAAGACTTGGTCTTGAAACTGTGATCTTTGGAGGCAGCTGAGATGGGGGGAGGAGGAAAATTAAAGGTTCTCATAAATGCAGCCATTCCTATCCCTCCTCTTAGGTCTCCTTATGCAGATGACTATCCATGGAATTATTTCTTCCACTGGCTTACTTTTCAGTGTCATAGACTGCAATACTTATTGAAAAACTTATTAGCAATAAGCTGACAATGAGCCTTTGAATATTTCAGTAATAGTCTTAATTAAGAGCAGTCCACACCAAAATTTTATAGATTCAAAAAGACTCCATTGACCTATGCCATTCAGCATTACTGCTGAATTGGAATAATGTATTTAAAGTAAGTGTACCAGTTAAGATAGGCTAAGTTATCTAAGTTATGCTTGGTAAGAACTCTAAAATTTTAGAAGTTTTAAATATTTGCTCACATTACACGTCCATTGTAGGTTGGTTTTTATGGGGGGGTGGGGCAGGGGATGATCTGTTCCTTGTCTTCCATCAGAAAACAGGATAGGAGAGGCTACATGTCTACACTGCCAGATTGTCAAGTCAACCCCCCCACCCGGCAGTTGAGGAGGGGCACAGATCATAGACTGATTCTTAAAGCTTCCTCTTGGAAATAACACATCACTTCTGCTCACATTTCTTTGGCCAAAGTTATTTACATAGCTACACCTAAATTCAAGGGTACAGTATAACCCTACAAAAAATTCCCAGGAGAACTAAAAATATTTGGTGAACACTGTTAATGACCACCAAACTGAACTTTAATTCATGCTAATCCACCTAAACCCAGCAAATGCTGAAGTACATTTTACTCAGAAGTTCATCTAAGTCCTTGTGTCTCACAGAGACATCTAGAGGACATCTAGACTTCAACCTGTACTTCTGGAAAGTTGGCTTCTTCATAGGCATGAAAATGAGCTTAGATGTAGCAGCAAAGTATAAAGGGACAGATGATCAGCCAGCCCTCAGAGTATCATTCTTTTGGGGGTGGGCATGTTGAGAGGGGGCCAGGGATTAAGCATGAACAAGAAGACAACTATGGTATAGTAAAAAAGAAGACAAACACTTGAAGTCAAACCAGTTTTAAGCCCTAACTTGGCAGCTTACTGTCTAATTAATTATGTGTCCATTATTTATTCTCTAGAAGTCTGAGTTTCCCTGCCCTGAAAGATAAAGAATCAAATGGATATTACATGTAATGTACTTCATGACTCATAAGTACTATATAACTGTCATAGACAGAATAAGTTATTTGAGCCCTAGGCACGTCTGAACTATGTCCAGATTTTAATGACTCCTCGACTCTGTCTCAGAAAATAGAAATGGTATTTGGCATGGCATCAACCCATATCATTTTTATATGTCAGCAACTCTTAATTTATAATCTACAAAATTTAATGGTAATAAAGATAATACTTTATAATGCTTTACAGAATTATTTCACACCATGACATCCAAAGCCCATTTCAGTTGCCGTCACTGAACAGAGAAAAAGACTCTAAGAAATGATGTGAGTAACAAATAAAGTAAGAGAGCAGGTAGCAAATCCTGCACAGGAAATGAACTGAACAGAAAATGAAGCCTCATTGGAGAAAGGCAAAGTAAAAAATAGACCAAAATGTAAGTTGCTATATCTTTACATTGGTTATGTATAAGCCTGTACATTATGTACAAACTCCCTTCTTTATTATATCACTATATTTTGAATATTTAAGGACTTGTTGCTCTTCCAAAAAATAGTAATATGGGCTTACTAATTGAAAATTTAGGTTCTAGATATTTTTGGGATCATATTTAAAGCTTAAAGTCTGTCTTTGCTTCCTACCTCCCTCCCTCCCCTCTCTCCCTCCTTCCTCCCTTCCTTCCTTCCTTCCTTCCTTCCTTTCTTCCCTCTCTCCCTCTCTCCCTCTGTCTCTTTGTTTCTTCTACATTAATTAACTATAGCTTTTATGTTTCAGATAAAGTACTGGTATTAGGGAAGTCAATGTTCTTATAATATTTTCCCTTCCCTAGAAGGATGCAAAAGCTAGAGAGAGTAATGAGGTGGAGGCTATAATACATGTATGAATAGAATGCTACAAGAACAAGAAAATAAAAAGTGTCTGTGTTCAGGAGTTCAGGAAAGAATTCACACTGAATTTGACATTTCTCACTGTAAGAAAGAAAGGCAGGGAAAGAAATTCTAGGTAGAGGAAACAATTAGTGCTAAATGAGAATTATCATTATGCACCTTTAATATCAAGTGATTTAGAGTAGCCGAGGGCTTCCCTGGTGGCGCAGTGGTTGAGAGTCCGCCTGCCGATGCAGGGGACACGGGTTCGTGCCCCGGTCTGGGAAGATCCCACATGCCGCGGAGCGGCTGAGCCCGTGAGCCATGGCCGCTGAGCCTGCACGTCTGGAGCCTGTGCTCCGCGGCGGGAGAGGCCACAGCAGTGAGAGGCCCGCGTACCGCAAAAAAATAAATAAATAAAAATAAAGTAGCTGAAATGCAGGATGTTTGGGGAGAGGTGAAATTACAAAGTAGGCAGGAGCCTGACCCTGGTGGTCTTCATAGGCCATTGCCAAGGAGTTTGTGGTGTATCCTAAGTGGACTTTAAATAGAGTGATGAAAAAAAGCTAACATTTTTATTTATGGAATATCCACATTATCTACAATTAGAAAAAATATTGCTTATTCTCAAGTTTATGAATTTGTGAATTACCGTGATGATCTATTTATTGGTATCTAAAATTAACTCCCTACTTTGGCTCATGTACGTGATCAAGATTATACCTACATCAAGTAGCAAATCTCCTGTCCTGATCTTAAAGTCACTTCATGAAAGTACCAGTCCCTATTAGGGAATCTCTTCCACATACCCAGTATTTTAACTCCGAAGCATTTGAGTCTGACTCATTTCTTAGAGTAGTGCTTGATTTCCATGTAATCATTACAAACACACAGACATAGGAATGTCCTTGAGATTTCTCCATTGTGTAACCCAGTGCTGAAAGCTTTCAAAATAAATAGAGCTGGCATGCAATTTCTTTCCCTTTCTTATGCCATCTCAGTATGGCTAACAGTCTTAACAAGTTAATTTTTGATAGTCAAAGAGCCGAAAGGTCTATGGTCTTAACTTTTGTTAAGTGAGTTCAATTTGTCCCATGTTATGATGATAAATACCTGTGGAAAAAAGCAAGCATAAACTAATAACCATGATTCAGAATGTATTAGCAAGCTGGAAACATTTCGGTCATTGTAGCTATATGCTTTAAACAACAACAAAAACAAACAAACAAACAAAAAACCCAACAAACCCTCAGTTAATACATGCTCTCTTTTTTGTAACTGTAACATTTATGCTGGCTTTATAGGCTAGAATATGTTTATGGTATATTTAAATTTAATATAAGCTACATAATGGGGCATTTTATTTGGGGATGCAACCACAATCTTAATTATATGACTAAGACTCTAATACGTAATCTATATTTCACTGAAGATGAATAAGACCAATAAGATAGGTAATGCCTTCTAAGTGAAAAAGCTAATGATTGTCCTTGGGTTCTGATATCTCTGGGACACTATATGAGGTTCTGTAGAAGGGTAGATAAAAAGCAAAACTTGAAAAAAGGTCATTAGATTAAATGAGTAGAAAGGAAGCACTTGAGAGTGAAGTTTTAGTTGAGTATAGGCAGGAGTCAGATAATAATGCTGTAGGATGATGAAGAAAGGATTAATATAATTTATTCTTATCTCTGTATACTCTACCTTTATCCTGTTCACGTTAAACCTTGGTTTCTTCTGGTCACAGCTGAAATGCAAAATGGTTAATTCTTAGCATTTGAAATTCTAAGGTCTTGGAACCTGGTTTACCATAATAGATGTGGAAAAATACTTGGCTAGTCAATTCACTCACTCCCCAACCCTCCTCACTACCCTCTCCTCCCCCGCCCCCCACCCCCACCCCTGCCACCTAGCCATGGGGAAAGAAGATAAAGACTCTAGATTGAAGGGGAATTTTCTGAGGTGAGCTGATTATTTTTTCCCCCTTGGGGACATTTGCTGGATCCTGGGAATTTTTCCCTTTGGGGAATTTAACTGATTAATGGCATTGTTGCAGAGTGGGCTTAATTTAGGCATTAACCCACTCTAAGCAAAAAAGTAAATAAACTAGCAAAGTGTTGTTGTTCTTGTTGTTTTAGCAGTTGTAGGAGGTTAGAGAGACAAATTTGAAACTTTAGGGACTTCTTCACATCCTTGGCTAATTTACCCCATATGACATCGTCTCAGTTCTAGAGATCTGCAGCAGCATTGGAGATAGTGAAGGAAGTCCAAAAGCTTCAAAAAGGCAAAATGAAATCTAAGCCATACCAGTGAGAGTGGGCCTGCCTTAGTCACTTCATTAAGTCTCTCAATCAAGACATTTGCTAGATCATTAAAAGGCCTAAAGTGGAGGCTGAAGAGCTGGGCTGGAAACTTATGAATGACAGAGCTGGAAATCCTAAAGTATTTCATGATCAAGGATAAAGAGAACAATTTGACTATCAGTAAGCTGCAGATGGCCGTTCCCAAGGAAGTGGGCTGAAACAGATGTAAACTGATTCTTATTCTGCAATCCAGCTCTGACCCAAGTTAATTACTGATTAGATAGAATGATCATCATCTTACCTGAGCTGCATAACAGAGGAAAGGGGGGGACCCTTTCTGGTTAAAGATAATATCATTCAGATTCCCTTCATTTCTTTTATACTCAATGTCTGACACACAATAAAATATTACTATACATGCAAAAAGACATGAAAATATGATTGATGGTCAAGAAAAAAAAAGATGGAATCTAGTGGGAGACCAATAGATCCAACTATCAGAGTTACCAACCAAAATCTTTGAAATAACTATGATTGATGTATTAAATAAATTAGAGAAGAATATGGGAAGAATATATGAAAGTATGGAGAATTTCTTCAGCAAATTATACTCTGTATAAAAAAACATAAACAATCTAAAATAGAAAAATATAATATCTAAAGTTAAGAACTCAGTGGGTGTTCTTTTTTTTTAATAAAAAAAGTTGTATTTACTTAGAAGCATTCAGAATGTCAACAAAACAGCTGCAACTTTTCTTTTTTTTGCAATCACAGAGTGGTATTCTGTTAACAGAACAAGAATTATTTCGTATAAGCTGCATCAGAGACAACTGAAGATGAAAAAATTACCATCCCCATATATAACTAATTTGTGCTGTGCACCAACAAGAACCTGCTTTAAATTTCCATGCCAATTTACAGTCCCCATACCGTACCAGGCAAGGTTAGTGGCTATTGAAAATACCACCAGGACAGGGCTATCTAGAGACACATTCGGTAATGTGTTCACTATGCAAAAAAAGACACTGTACAGTTTAAAAACAAATCTTACACAGCCTTACATTTCAATTTTTTTCTTTAAAAGGAGTGAGTTGTGTACAGGGGGGTTAAATGCTTTATAGACAAGAAAAAAAAACTGCGCTAGGACCAACTTATTCATCATCATCATCTTCTTCCTCTTCATCTTCCTCCTCCTCCTCTTCATCTTCCTACTCTTCCTTCGTTTTCTTGCTTCTTTCAGCCTTGACGACTCCCTTTTTTGCTGCATCAGGCTTCCCTTTAGCTCGGTATGCAACAATATCCTTTTCGTGCTTTTCCTTCAGTTTAGCAGCCTTCTCCTCATAAGGCTGCTTGTCATCTGCAGCAGTGTTATTCCACATCTCTCCCAGTTTCTTTGCAACATCACCAATGGATAGGCCGGGATGTTCTCCTTTGATTTTTGGATGATACTCAGAACAAAACAAGAAAAAGGCCGAAGGAGGCCTCTCGGGTGCATTGGGATCCTTGAACTTCTTTTTTGTTTCCCCTTTAGGAGGGATATAAGTTTTCATTTCTCTTTCATAACGGGCCTTGTCCGCCTTTGCCATGTCTTCAAACTTTCCTTTCTCTTTAGCAGACATGGTCTTCCACCTCTCTGAGCACTTCTTAGAAAACTCTGAGAAGTTGACAGAAGCATCTGGGTGCTTCTTCTTGTGCTCCTCCCGGCAAGTTTGCACAAAGAATGCATATGATGACATTTTGCCTCTCGGCTTCTTAGGATCTCCTTTGCCCATGCTTAATTATTTTTCCTCCACGAGGCACAGAGTCGCCCAGTGCCCGTCCGGCTCTCACTTGCCCTGGCCCTGCCTCTATGGAGCTCAATGTACTGCAATCAGTGGGTGTTCTTAAGAGTAAATTAGTGAGAGGAGTATACAGAACATGTAGATTGAAAGACAAGTCACTAAAAGTACACAAAATTAAGCATGTAGAAAACATTAAAAAGGTGAATGAAGATATGTAGGATTATCTAAGGTCTAATGTACATATAATAGGAGTCACAAGAGGAAAAAGAGAAAATATGGGAAATCAGTATTTAAATTTTCTAAAACTGATGAAAGATGTCAACTGAAAGATTTAGAAAAGTCTGGGAATCGCAAGTTGAAGATAAACAAAACTATACCTAAGTATATTATAAAATCTGAAAATCAAGTACAAAGAGAAAAAACCTAAAATCAGTGCCTTAAAAAAATTACTGAGAATGACATCTAACTTCTCAACAGAAATTATGGAAACTAGAAGACAATAAAATGACATCTTTAAAATATTGAAAGAAGATAACTGCCAACTTATCATTTTATACCAAAAAATTATCCTTCAAAAGTGAAGATGATAGTTTTAGTCAAATAAAAAGTGAGGGAATTTGTCACCAGCAAGTCCACTTTTGTAAAACTAAATTGACTTTTTTCAGGTAGAAAAATAATTCCAGATTCAGCATGGAAATATAGGAGGAAATTATGAACTCCAGAGGTGTAAAATATGTGGGCAAATAAAAGTGACTACTGACTTATATATAAAACAAGAATTGTAATGTCATATATATGTCATATATATATAAATAGACATGTATATAATATATATCTCAACTGAATTACAATGGAAATATGTCAAAAATTGTATTGCTGCAGTTAATGGCATGCTTAGAGAGAAACTGCAGCAATACAATTTTTGATATATTTCCAGTATAATTCAGTTCAGAATGGTTTCTAATTTCTAGCTTAATTCCACTGTGGTCAGAATATATTCTCTATATAGTTGACCCTTGAACAACATGGGTTTGAACTGTGTGAGTCCACTTATATGTGGATTGTTTTCAATAAATACATATTGCAGTACTACATGATCTGTGGTTGGTTGAACCTGTAGATGCAGAACTCCAGATATAGAAAAATTACTCTAAAGTTATACATGGATGTTTGACTGTGTGGGTTGGCACCCCTAGCTTGCACATTGTTTGAGGGTCAACTGCATATTGGAAAAGAAGACTAAAAATCAATTTATTTAAACTTACAACTCAAGAAGCAAGAGAACAAAAAGCAAATAAAAGCTAAGAATTACATAAGGACAGAAATAATAAAGAGCAGAAATAAAATTAAAAATGAAAAATCAACAAAGTTAAGGGTTGGTATTTTGATAAAATTCATAAAATTGATAAACATCACAAGATTAATAAAGAAAAAAGAAGACACAAATTTTCAGAAATGAAAATGTACAGATCATAATACATCAAATGAGATGATATTATGAACACTTTCTCCAATAAATTTGATAATTTGGATGATATGAGTTAATAATTCAAAAACCCAATAACATTAAATTTTTCATAAGATGAAATAGAAAATTTTAAAAATCAGATATGTATTTTAAAACTTTGATTCTTCATTAGAACATTCTCATAATCAAATTCCTAGGCAAAGATAGATTCACTGGTGAATTCTTCCAAACATTTGAGAAAGACATAACAACACTGTATAAATTCTTCCAGAGAACAGAAAAAGAGGGAACAGTTTCTTTTCAATGCTTTTTAAGAGGAACATTTAAGAGTTCTTTAACTGAGAAAGACATAATAATAAAGAAAAATTATAAATCAAAAATTTTCATTAACACTGATGCAAAATTAAGAAAATGTTAACAAAGTCAACCCAGCAATACATAAAAAGGATGTTATATTTGCCACCAAGAAGAGTTTATTTCAGATATTCAAGGGTGGTTTAATATCACATCAACAGACTACAGAAAAACAACAAGAATTTACAAGAAGATTTAGCAATGCCCCTAAATACAAGGTTAGTATGCATAATTTTATAAATATTTCTATGTACCAGAAGAAAATGGAAAATTAAAACATTACCATTTATAACATAAAAAACCATATAACTAGCAACTAATGTAATAAATTGCGCACACTTCTACAATCAAATTACAAAACATTACTGAGAGAAATTACAGAGAATCTAAACAAATGGAGAGCTATTCCATGTTTACAGATGGAAAACTCAATATTGTTAAGATATTAATTCTGCTCAAATGATTCTACAGATTGTGTAATCCTAATTAAAAACAACATGTTTTTTGTTCAGTGAAAATTGGAAATGCAAGGGCCAAAGATACCCAAAGCATTCTTGGAGAAGAACTTAGTTGAAGGACTTACCTTGCCAGATATTAAAATTTGTTATGAAATTATAGTAACTAAGATAGTTTGGCTTTGGTAAATGGACAGAAAACTGATGACTGGAATAGAATAGAGGGTCCAGAATTATACTCACTATACTCCTGTATAATAACTTATGATTAAAAAAAAGTATGAAAAAAGTGCAGCAAAGAAAAATAGTCTCTTCAGTAAATGATGCTGTGGGTCAGTTGGATATCCATAGGAAAAAATAATCAAATTCAGATGGATTATACATCTAAATGTAAAAGGAAAATAATAACGCTTTTCGAGGAAAAGTCAGGCGATGATCTTGAAGCAGGCAAAGACTTTTAAACAGGACACATAAAGAACTATTTCTAAAACATTTTATCCTTATTTTTAATGATAATTCAGTTTATATCAAAATTAAGAGCTCTGTAAGAGCCTCAAAGTGCTCGTATCCAGAATAAAAAAGAACTCTTACAAATCAATCAGAAAAAGGAAGGTAAACCAATAGAAAGATAAACAAAGCTTAATCAGAATCTTTAAAATAGAAGATATTCAAATAGACAATAAACTTAGAAAAAGTATCAACCTCATTAGTTGTCAGGGAGGTGCAAACTAGAAGCCACCATATGACAGTACTACACATCTATTAGAATGTTTAAGGTAGAAGGATGGAGAATACTGAGTGCTGGTGAGGATGTGAAGGAGCAGGCATCGCTGCTGTGAGGCACTGCTGGTGGGGGTCCAAATTTATATTGATACACGTGCGTTGGAAAACAGCTTGACGATACATTATACCCCACCTACATATATAACCAACAGAAACGTGTACATAGCTTCATCAAAAGCCATGAACTAGATGATCTTAGTAACCCTAAGTAGTAGTTCATAGTAGTAAAGAACTGAAAACTCTTTGAGCGCCTGCAAGAGTACAATGGACTAATAAATTGTGGTATCATCACAAAACGGAATACAGCATAGTACCATGCTACTGACAAGTCTTCACCTGTGAACTCCCTTCGTAAATATGTGTAGTTGCTTCCAGAGTGTGTCTAATACTGTCAGAACATGCGTTTCAGGAAGAAATGGGAGGTCCAGTCTGTGTAACTCCATGGAAGGCTTGGTACACCTCTCTGGTGAGGGGTTTGGCCTGTGAGAGGTGGTGTTCCTGTCATTTGCCAATTCTGCCTTTGTTATTCCCATGTGGTTCACCAGTATCTGAGCAGAATTTGGCTTCATGTCAGCTGGGGACATAGGTGGTGCATCCCTTTAGTCACAAAGGCCCAAAAGTGATCAGTCAGTCCCTCCAGCCACTTGAATGGTGTTTACTCAGTGATTTTATTCAATGAGATAGAATTAAAGTATGTTTAGATCCTGAAACTTTTTTTTTTTTTTTTTTTGGGTGGGGAGATAGGGCTGAAAAACATACTCCATCAGATGGAGAAAGCAATCTGGTGTGAGGATTCTTGCATTAAAAATCTGTCTCTGAGGCTGAAACTGCTATTTTGGTATGCTTTACTGTGGCATCTAACAGGCAGCGAGGAAAAAAAAAAAAAAAAAAAAGAAAAAAATAAGGGAGGGTTGTTTGTCTTCTGTGACAATGATTTAGACCCCAAACCTTGATCGTTAACTTCATCTGCAGTCAAACGATATTTTGTAGTGTCTTTTTAAGGGCCAGGCAATTTTACCACCAAATAAAATATTTGTCTTTTATCCACATTACCATACTACTGACAAGTCCTTGCCTCAGAACTCATCATTTAGCAATGTGTAGTTGTTTCCAGAGTGTGTCTAATACTGTTGGAACAGGCGTTTCAGAAAGAAACGAGAGGCCCAGTCTGGGTGACTCTGAGGGGGGTTCAATACACCTCTCTGGTGCGGGTTTGGCTTGTGAGAGGTGATGTTCCTGTCATTTGTCAATTCAGCCTTCGTTATTCCCACGTGGTTCACTGGTATCTGAACAGAGTTTGGCCTCATGTCACCTGGGGACATGGGTGGTGCATCCCTTTAGTCACAGAACGCCCAAAACTCATCAGTCCCTCCAGTCACTTTAATGATGTTTGACACTAAAAAATACTCCATTTTTAAGAACATTAATCATACTCTTTTTAACAGTATTTTTCACAGCCCCTGGCCTAGAATGGAAATGTCACTACCGGGCATCAGCAATCACAGACTTGGCTATTTTAACAAAGTTGGGAGAAAACAGTGCTGGTGGCCAAGTGAGTTGTCCGAGTTATTAAGAGTTGTAGCAAGTCGTGATACAGTCAGGGTTAGGTTCCTGTTACTTACCACTGTTTCTGGCACCACGGCTTGTTGTGGCTGCACAGGGGGCCTCTGGGACTCGGGAATCTGAGACTATAATGGGAGAGGGGAAGTCCAGGTCCTCCCAGAAAGGAGATGTCTCAGAGTAACCTCATGCGGCCTGCACGTGCCTGGCCCCTGTGCCAGTTTGCACTCAGCTGGAGTACCAGTTAATCCTTCCCAGGTCTGTATGGAGTTCTTGGCTTCCAACAGGGAATGCACAATCAGGACATTGGGGCTATTTATCATGGTTTCAGGGCAGGCTCAGCTGTCTTCACTTCACATTTATTATATAACTCCCACAGAAGAAAGCAGAAGAAAGTGTCTCCAAATGGAGATGCGGTGGGCAGGGAACACAGAGGAGGAGAATCAGTACTATTTCCAGGTAGAATATTATTGGCTGAGAATCATAGGAGGTCAAAGAATTTTAGAGATGGAAAGATCACAAATATAAAGTCACCTAAATCTTTTAGCTTATATTTGTAGAAACAAAGGCTCAAATAAGTTAGGTGACTTATCTAAGTTCATAGCGATAGTTAGCTATGTCAGGATTAAGGTTTTTTTTCAAAGGTTGAGTTTTCTGTTTTTCTCTCTCTACCTACCTGTAATTACAACAAACACCTACCTTTGGATTTCAGCTAAGAAAATTATATTATTCTCAAAATCCCTATAATATAGGGATTACTAAAATTATGTAATATTAAGTAACTTTTTTTTTCATGCCTATTTGTTAGGTCCAGGGATTGTTTCCTTTTGGCTATAGCAAATCCATCATTATTGAGTTTCCGCACCTTAAAAATTAAGAAATTTTCTTCTCCTTCCCTCTGTTTGCCTGGCAGCATCCTCAATCAAAAACAAACACGCTGTTAATCGGTGAGAAAAAAGGAGAGAGAAAAATCTTCAAAAATTGTGTTTAGCCCCATCTGGCCTTAGAAAAACATGGGAATTGGTGATCAAGTAAATTCAGCAGGATGGCTGCCTTTCAAGGGAAACAATATCTGGATATTTCTATGTCTAGACCACAGAGGAAAAATGCTTCCTTGGTAATTAACCCATTGAAAGCAGAACAGGCCCACGTGGCTCTGAGAAACAAATATAGAGAAGAGTTAGAAAGATGCAGTCCCTGAAGATTCAGCCTACACTTGGCATTGTTGGTGGTACGCTTATAAAAGCTTGCTCACCAGTTTGTATTTGAGAGTTTTCAATCCAGAATCTAGGTAGTGTGAAGAATGAATAGGGGATGGTAAGAAGTTATTTCTTTTCTTAACCAGCCAATGGTATTTTTCATTTTACTGTCCCCATTTCACTCCCCGTTTGCATGCCACTGCTAAGAGTCTTGTAGAAACCTCCTTCCTCCTGGAGTAAGAAGCAGGGACCCTGTAGTTCAAGCCTTATGGACATTTTCACTGAGAATTAAAAGATGAGAAGGTTACTTAGACAAGTGGTTTGTCTGGGTGCTGGAGAGGAAATTTATGTGAATCCTGGTAGAATTATGGATCACAGTTCAATTAGATAATCTCAGTCTTTGAGTTCTGCATCATTTGTAAAAGCTGGATGTGAGTTGATGTATCAATACATCATTACCCACATAGATAATTTATATTAAAAAATATTTTGGAGGCAAAGGCCAGATTGCAATCAAATATTTTGAACTTATGTACACGTTACACATTAACATTCATAGAAAAGGAAAGGGTTCCTTTTACATTCAAGTTTCCTAAGTATGATTTTCATATCCCTTCCATAAGCATTTATTAAATGCTGATGCATACTCACAGAGATGTTTAAAATCACAGGGATCCAAAGAGATAAACACACAGTGTTTACTCCTGAAATGTAGTCTGTATTTAGAAACAAAATACATACAAAAACCAAATGTACACCTTATCATTAATATATAAATGACATAACAGTGCTGAGAAATACACAGTAGAAGCATGGCTAGAATGTGTTGAAGATAGTTGGAAAAGGATTTTTATAAACTTCAGTTAATTGACAAAAGAATGGTATAAGGAATGTTGAAAGAAAAAAAGATCACTCAAACTAATCTCCTAGTTTCATTCCCTTGCAAGCCTTTTCTATATTCAGGCATAATTTTAGAAATCTCCAGTGGAGCACAAGTCCATCCCTGATGTAGCTTTGCCTTCCTTTCCAGTCTCTTCCACACCTTGTGCCTTCTTTCCTGCCTCCCTCTTGTGAAAGCCCCCCGCCCCGCCCCTTTCTCTACCATGTAGCTCTTCATCGTGGGACCTTCAGCTTTTGCCTAGGATCCTCTTTTTCACCACCATATTCCATCTCCCCTCCCTTCACCTCTTTGAAGCTTTGGCGCTGCATCTTCCAAGAATTCTTCCTAAAACTTTTACTACTCCTCCTCCTCTCCTGTTTCTTTGTCTTTTCCTAATCTGACTTGCTCCCTCCTCCCACAGTTTGTATTAAATGAACCTCTTTGGTAAACCTATAAAAATCCTTGACAATTTTAATCTGTGTATTGGCCATATTAGATTTTAATGATCGATTTCTGTGTCTGTCTTTCCAGCTATGATGTGAGCACTTTGAAAGGAGGAATCATATCTTATTAATGTTATATTCTTTAGTGTCTGTGTCAATAGAAAGAGTTCCATGAAGTTCGTTGAATGAACCAACAAAGGAACCTCATATATAGTACTGAATTAAAAAATACACAGACTCTGCCCTCAGGTATTTTATAACCTAGTAGAGAAGATAGACAACACACAAACATGACTACAAGTCTGCTAATGCAGTGAAGCAATAATGGAGCAGATTGCTTTAGTTGAGAGATTATAAATGTTAGGTTGGAATGGAATCCACTGTGGTTGGTTCTAGAAGAAAGGGAATTTATTGACATATAAAACATGGCTCACAGAGTCTTTGGGAAACTCAGGGAGCCAGGAACAATATCCAGTCACACTAAACGGGGCTGCTCCAGCAAGAGCAGCTAGCCACCATCACTTGGCTCCCAAAATACAGCTTTAACAACCCCCCACTTCCTCAGTGATGCTCAGGATGGGCTCTCAGGATATCCACAATTACTGCCCTGAAGAGCTCGGCACTTCTGTCACCTGCTTTCAGAAAGGCAAGTTGTAGTGAGACCAGTTCCTCATGTTGGTCCCTTCCCAGTGGAAGGCTAACTCTGGTGCAAGTGACTGGCAGATTCTGGGTCACAGATCTGCATTCCAGCTGCCATTACAGCTGGGAGGTTGAATTTTGATATCTGCCTTGAAGAGGCAGGACTTATAATATAGGGATCTCCTATATTATGAGAATTTCCATTAATATAAAAGAAGAGTCAAGAGATGCTAAATAGCAACAAATATATCTATTGTCACTGCAGGTCAATAAAGAGCTATCTGAGAAGGTAGCATGAAGGTTACCTGAAGGATGACAAAGAACTCACCAGGTAAAATAACCAGAGGTTAGAAGAAAATGTAAAATGTTTTATTTATGGCAGGGAAATTCTCATCAGCTTCCAGAAACTGAAAGAATTCTGTATGGCTGAAGAGTGATGAGTAATGGAGAGGGGGGCCTGTGATGAGATTAGAGAGGGGACCAATGAGTAAAAGCATAGTGGTAAGATGTGAAAGAGTTTGTATTCTAAGTTCTATAGGAAGCCCTTAACGGTTTGAAGCCAGGGGTATGAGATGATCCAATGTATACTTCGCAAAGTTTAGACTGACTTGTATGTGGAGTTTAGGTTGGAAAGGGGCAAGAGAGGGAACGGGAAGAGTCTAGCAAGGAGTCTAGGGATTCTCCAGGTGAGAGATGAATGTGGCTTAGACTGAGGTGGTGGCAGTGGTTAAAAGACAAGTGGGGAGAATTTGAGATATAACTTGGAGGTTAAAATGTTTGCACTTAATGCTAATCCATATTGTGCGTGGCTGGTAATAAAGAGGATATTAGGAAGGACTCCTAGGTTTCTAATTTAAGAACTGCTGGATGGATTCCTGAAAAGGGGAAGACTGGAGAAGGATCATATTTGGAGGAGGAGGGTGTTGGTTGAGTTTTAAGAGTTTGATTTGGAACATTGTAGTGGATACTGAGATTGACCACCCAGATCCCCCTTTAATGAAGAACTTGTTGCTCCAGCTGTGAGAGTGCTGACAGAAGATGACCTTCACCTGTCAGTCCCTTTAGGTATCCTTTCAGAAAGCCACATCACACAGTGTCACACTGCTTCTGGGGATGTGGGAGTGTGCACATCAATGACTGATAAAAGGCTGGCCATCTTGATCCAAAAGGGGACAATCTTTAAGGTGCCTCTAGATCCACAGCTCCTCATGGGCTTAGCCAACACTGTTGTTGGCCCTGCTTCTCCCTTTTTTCAGGCCTGCTTTCTACAAGTATTGATTCCAGAAACTTCTGGTAAGCATCCTGCATACTAAACACTGTTTTAGACTCTGATAATAATGATCCCATCACTGGTGTTAGGTAGATCACAGAGGTCCCTGGCACAACCATCTAGGTGTTGAAAGTTTTACTGGTGGTGCATCGAGATGGCATAGCAGTATAAGGGAATCCATTAGTTAGTTCCATATAACAGACATTTGAAAAACATGTGGGAAATGGAAACTAAAATAACATAAAAATTGGGTGGCTATTGCTAAGCTCAATTGATGCAGATAACAAAAAAAGGAGCATTTTAGAGGGCTTCCTTGGAGTCATACAAAGAAGGTCTAACCTCTTGTGAGAGGAGAGTGGAGAAAACAGAACCTAGCCGAGGGTTTAATTGGCTGAACCCCAAAGAAGGGAAGATTAAACTCCCAATCAAGGCAGTTCTGCTCTGCAGTCAGTGCTCTGGCGAGGAAATAATAGGATCTTGATTCATTGTATGGGAACATCTGGATTTATAACATGGGGATATAAATTTGTTACTTATGAGCATATAAATAACATTTAAAATCATGGGAGTAAATATTCTCACCCTAGTGAGAGAGGGTAGATATAGAAAAAATGAGCTCAGGACTGACCTCCAGTCTTAAAGTCCAACTGCAAAAGTTCAATATTGAAAGAGGATCTTACAAAGGAGATTGAAACAAGTACTAAGAGATCAAAGGAAAACTGGGGAATGTGTATCATGGAAACCAAGAGAAGAGAGAGTTCCAAAAATATATGAAAAGAAAGGAAGTATATGTAATGTTGCTAAAAGGTGAATGAATTTCAAATACACTGCACTAAGTGAAAGAAATCAAAAGGCTATATACTGTTTGATTTCATTATGACATTCTTACAAAGACAAAACTACAGGAATAGAAAGATTAGTGTACTACGGGTTGAACATGAGGGTGAGTTTACTACAAAGTAGTACAGAGGATTCTGGAGAATGATAGAATTATTCTATATATTAACAGTTGTTTGTGTATGTGTTTCTTAAGACTTGCAGAACTCTGCTACAACTGTACATATTGTGTATATCAGTAATTTGACCTTTTTTAGTGCTGTATTGAAGTCTATTGTGTGGACCCTACTTGACAAATTATGGGTTGTTTCAAATTGTTGGTGATTATAAATAAAATTATTTGTGTATACTTTTCAGTGTGAACATAAGGAGGTTACTTTGTCATATGGTAATTGTACATTTAACTTTATAATAAACTCCTGAACTGTTTTTCATCCTGAACTACTTTGCAGTCCCACCAACAAGATATGAGATTTCCAGGTGCCTTAAATCATTGTCATCACAGGTTGAAAATTTATTTTAGTTGTTGTAAGAAATGTTTAATGACATCTCATTGTAGTTTGCGTTTCCAAAATGACTGTGGGCATAGTTTCATGTGCTTATTTGCCATAAGTTTGCCTTACTTGGTTATGTCTGTTTTGCCCATTTTTTATTGGATTGTTCATTTTCTTAATATTGAGTTTTGAGAGTTATTTACATAATCTAGATCTAAGTCCTTTATCAAAAATGTGATTTGCAATATTTTCTCCCATTAGCTGTTTCATTCTCTTAACTGTGTCCTTTGAGGAGAAGTTGTAATTTTGATAATATTTACCCTGTGTATAAAATTCTTTGTAGATAGTATTTGTCTTTTGCATTCTAAAGATGTCACTCCATTGTTTCCAGCTTTCATAGATTTTAGTGAGAAGTCTGCTGTAATTTTGGTTAAAGTTATTCTGTATATCTTTTTCTCTACTTCCTTCAGGGTTTTCTCTGTATTTGGTTTTCAGCCAAAATCATTCTGTGTAAATTTCTTTTTAAAAAGCCTATTTGGTGTTTTTGAGCTTCTTGGAATTATAGTTTGGTAACTGTCAATAATTTTGGAAAATTTTCGGCATAAGCTCTTTAAATATTTCTGTTCTGTCTTCTCTTTCTGGCATTTCTTTTTAAAAAAATTTTATTGAAGTATAGTTGATTTACAATGTTGTGTTTAATTTCTGTTGTACAGCAAGGTGACTCAGTTATACATATATATATTCTTTTTCATATTCTTTTCCATTATTGTTTATCACAGCGTACTGAATATAATTCCCTGTGCTATACAGTAGGACTCTTTACGACATTTCAGTTTCACTTGTTTAGAATTTTTGGTTTGTACCACAGCTCTGGGGTGTTCTGTATTTTTCTTTTTTCTTTTAAAATTCACTCTCTTTGGGCTTCCCTGGTGGCGCAGTAGTTGAGAGTCCGCCTGCTGATGCAGGGGATGTGGGCTCGTGCCCCGGTCTGGGAGGATCCTGCATGCCGCGGAGCGGCTAGGCCCGTGAGCCATGGCCGCTGAGCCTGTGCGTCCAGAGCCTGTGCTCCATGGCGGGAGAGGCCACAACAGTGAGAAGCCCGCATACAGCAAAAAAAAAAAAAAAAAAAAATTCAGTCTCTTTAACAAACTTATGGTTACCAAAGGGGAAGGGGTGTGAGATGAACTGGGAGATTGGGATTTACATACCTACACTACTATGTATAAAGTAGATAACTAATGAGAACCTACTGTATAGCACAGGGAACTCTACTCAATGCTCTGTGGTAACCTAAATGGGAAGGAAATCTGAAAAAGAGCTGGATATATGTATACATATAACTGATTCACTTTGCAGCACAGCAGAAACTAACATAACATTGTAAAGCAACTATACTCCAATAAAAATTAATTAGAAAATTCAGTCTCTTTACTTTTTGTGCTTTAGTTTGGGTAATATTTATTGGCTCCTCTTCATGATCATTGATTATTTCCTGAGTTATGTCAGGTTGACTGATGAGCCTTTTGAAGAAGTCTTATAGTTCTGATGCAGATTTTTAATTAGTTGGTGTACTGAATCTAGTAATCTTTTCTCTATTAATATATATATTTAAGATGGGATTGTTCTAATAGTTTCTTATCTTGTACTGCCCCATTTGGGGTTTGTTATTAAGCGTTTCCTAGCCTCATAAAATAAATTGGCAGTTTCCTCTTCTTAATCAATGAAGCAGTTTGTATTTTATAGGTATTACTTGTTCCATGGAAGTTTTTTTTCGTACATCTTTTTTGTAAAGTTGTTGTATTCTGATGTTATTGTGGGGAAGAGTTTTTTAGGTGAAATTTACATAATATAGAGTTAACTGTTTTAAAGTGTACTATTCAGTGGAAATTAGGGTAAAATTCAGTAGTATTTAGTATACTGATAATGTTGTACAACCACCAGTTCTTTTTAGTTTCAAAATTTTTACCTCATTCCATAAAAACACCTCATATACCTTAAGTAATTACTCTCCAATCCCCTCTTTCCATATCTCCTGGGAAACTTTAATATGCCTTATATCTTGATAGATTTGCCTATTCTGTATGTGTCATATAAAAGGAATCATATAATATGTGACTTTTATAATACCTGACTTCTTTTACTTAGCATAATGTTTTTGAGGTTGATCCAACTTATAGCATGTATCAGTACTATGTTTCTTTTTATAGCTGAATAATATTCCATTGTTTGAATATACCAGTATACAACAATTTGTTTAGTCATTTGTCCATTGATGAACATTTGGGTTATTTCTACCTTTCAGCTATGATGAATTATGCTGCTATGAAAATTTGGGCCCAGTTATTGTGTGGACGTATGTTTTCATTTCTCTTGAAATGAAATATATCTAGAGGTGGGATTATTGGGTCATGTGGTAATTCTGTGTTTAACTTTTTGAGGAACAGGCAACTGCTTTTCATAGCAGCTGTATCATTATGTATTCTCGTCAGCAATCTATGAGGGTTCCAATTCTCGACATCCTTGCCAGTAATTGTTATTTTACATTTTCTTGATTAAAGTCATCCTAGTGGGTGTGAAATGGTATCTCATTGTGTTTTTTTTTTAAATAACTTTATTTATTTGCTTATTTATTTATTTATTTATTTATGGCTGCGTTGGGTCTTTGTTGCTGCACGCAGGTTTTCTCTAGTTGCGGTGAGCAGGGTTTACTCTTCATTGCGGTGCATGGGCTTCTCATTGAGGTGGCTTCTCTTGTTGGAGAGCACGGGCTCTAGGCACATGGGCTTCAGTAGTTGTGGCACGCAGGATCAGTAGTTATGGCTTGAGGGCTCTAGAGTTCAGGCTCAGTAATTGTGGCACACGGGCTTAGTTGCCCCACGGCATGTGAGATCTTCCTGGACCAGGGGTCGAACCCATGTCCCCTGCATTGGCAGGGGGATTCTTAACCACTGCACCACCAGGTAAGTCCCCTCATTGTGGTTTTGATTTGCATTTACTTAATGATAAATAATGATGGAGACCTCTTCATGTGCCAATGGAGAATTTATAGATCTTTGGAGAAATATCTGTTTAAGTTCTGGCTCATGTTTTTTTGTTTTTAATAATTTATTTTTTCTAATTAAAAAAATTTAAAACATTGAAGTATACTTGATTTACAATATTATATTAGTTCCAGGTGTACAACGTAGTCATTCAATATTTTTATAGATTATCCTCCTTTTAAAGTTATAAAATATTGGCTATATTTCCCTGTGCTTCACAATATATCCCTGTTACTGATTAATTTTCTACATGGTGATTTTTACCTCAACCCCCTGCACATATCTTGTCCCTACCCCCTTTCCTTTCCGCACTGGTAACCACTAGTTCTATATATCTGTGAATGTGTTTCTGTTTTGTTATATTCATTCATTTGTTTTATTTTTTATATTCCACATATTAGTGATAACATACAGTATTTGTCTTTCTTTGACTTATTTCACTAAGCATAAATACCCTCCAGGTCCTTTCATGTTGTTGCAAATGGCAAAATTTCAGTGTTTTATATGGCTGGCTAGTATTCCATTATATGTGTGTGTGTGTGTATATACACACGCATAACATCTTCTTTATGTGTAATGAACACTTAGGTTTCTTCCATATCTTGTGTATTGTAAATAATGCTGCTAAAAACATAGGGGTACATGAATATGAGTTAGAGTTTTTGTTTTCTTTGAATATATGCCAGGAGTGCAACTGCTGGATCATATAGTAGTTCGATTTTTAGTTTTTTGAAGAGCCTTCAGGCTGTTTTCCATAGTGGCTGCACTAATTTACATTCCCACCAACAGTGTACTAGGGTTCCCTTTCTCTACATCCTTGCCAACATTTCTTACTTCTGGTCTTTTGGACAGTAGCCATTCTGAAAGGTGTGAGGTGCTATCTCATGGTGGTTTTGATTTGCATTTCTCTAATGATTAGTGATGTTAAGCATTTTTCATGTGCCTATTGGCCATGTGTATATTCTCTTTGGAAAAATGTCTATTCAGGTCTTCTGCCCGTTTTATAATCAGGTGGTTTGGTTTTTTTTTTTTTTTTAATATTGAGTTGTATGAACTGTTTATATATTTTGGATATTAATTATCAGTCATATCACTCACAAATATTTTATCACATTCAGCAAGTTGTCTTTTCATTTTGTTGATGGGTTCCTTTGTGGTGTAAAAGATTTTAAGCTTAATTAGGTCCCATTTGTTTATTTTTGCTTATGTTTCTTTTGCCTTAGGAGAGAGCTCCAAAAACTATTGCTGTGATTTATGTCAAAGAGTGTTCTGCTTATGTTTTTGTCTATAAGTTATTTCCAGTCTTAAATTTAGGTCTTAATTCATTTTGAATTTATTTTCACATATGGTATGAGAAAATGTTCTAATTTCATTCTATACATGTAGCTGTCCAGTTTTCACAGCACCACTTATTGAAGGGACTGTATTTTCTTCTTGTACATTTTTGCTTCCTTTATCATAGGTTAATTGACCATAAGTTCATGGGTATATTTTTTGGCTTTCTATTCTGTTCCATTGATCTATGTGTCTGTTTTTGTGTCAGTACCATTCTGTTTTGATTACCGTAATTTTGTAGTATAGTCTGAAGTTAGAAAACATGATAACTCCAACTCTGTTCTTTCTGAAGATTGTTTCACCTATTTGGGATCTTTTGTGTTTCCAAAGAAAGTTTAAAATTCTTTGTTCTAGATCTGTGAAAAAAGCCATTGATATTTTGATAGGGATTGCACTGAATCTATAGATTGCCTTGGGTAGTATGGTCATTTTAACAATATTCTTCCAGTCCATGAATATGGTATATCTTTCCATCTGTTTGTGTCATCTTCAGTTGCTTTCATCAGTGTCTTATAGTTTTCCAAGTACAGGTCTTTTATCTCCTTATATTGATTCACAGGAATTTTATTCGTTTTGTAAATAAAGAATCCCATATATGATTGTAAATGGGATCGTTTCCTTAATTTCTCCTTCTGATATTTCATTGTCAGTGTATAGGAATACAATAGATTTTTGTATATTAATTATTAATTTTGTAACCTGTAATTTTACCAAATACATTGATCAGCTCTAGTATTTTTTTGGTGGCATCTTTAGGATTTTCTAAGTATAGTATCATGTCATCTGCAAACAGTGACAGTTTAAATTCTTTCATTCTATTTTGGATTCCTTTTATTTCTTTTTCTTGTCTGATTGCTGCAGCTAAGACTTTCAGTACTGTGATGAATAAAAGTGGTGAGAGTGAGCATTCTTTTCTTTTTCCTGATCTTAGAGGAAATACTTTCAGATTTTTCCTGTTGAGTATGATGTTAGCTGTGGGCTTAACATATATAGTCTGTATTATGATGAGGTATGTTCCCTCTATATCCACTTTGTGGAGCGTTTTTATCATAAGTGGATAGTGAATTTTTTAAAAAAATGTTCTACCTCTATTGAGATGACCCTATGATTTTTATTCCTCAGTTTGTTAATGTGGTGTGTCACATTGAGTCATTTGCAGATATTGAATCATCCTTTCATTCTTGGGATAAATCCCACTTGATCATAGTGTATGATCATGTTAATGTATTGTTGGATTTGGTTTGCTAATATTTTCTTGAGGATTTTTGCCTTTGTGTTTAGCAGTGATATTGACTTATAATCTCCTTTTTTAATATCTTTGTCTAGTTTTGGTATCAGGGTGATGCTGACCTTATAGAATGAGCAGAAGCATTCCTTCTCTATTTTTTGGAAAAGTTTGAGAAGGATAGGTGTTAACTCTTATCTAAATGTTTGGTAGAATTCACCTATGAAGCTATCTGGTCCTGGATATTCATTTGTTGGGTTTTTTTTTTCTCCTACTGATTGAATTTTATTACTGGTAATTGGTCTGATCATATTTTCGGTTTTTTCCTGGTTCAAGCTTGGAAGATTGTACATTTCTAGGATTTTTGTTCATTTCTTTTCAGTTATTCATTTTATTAGCATATTATTTTTTGTAGTAATCTCTTATGATCCTTTGTATTTCTGTGTTGTTTTTTGTAACTTCTTTTTCATTTCTGATTTTATTGATTTGCACCCTCTATTTTTCTTGATGACTGTCTTAGATGTTTATTGATTTTATCTTTTTGAAGAACAAGCTCTTAATTCCATTGATCTTTTTGATTATTTTTTTAGACTCTTTCATTTATTTCTGTTCTATGTTATGATTTCTTTCCTTCTACTAACTTTGGGTTTGTTAGTGTGGAACTAAATCACTAAGCAAGCAGGGCCTGAGTGGGTGCTCAGCTTAGGCTGGGGCATGTGCTGGGGCTGTCACGGGAAACTGACCATAGGCCTGTGCAGTTTCAATCTGCTTTCGCTGCCTTGTTTTGGGAGTAAGCAAATGTGTGTGAGCTCTTCACAAGCGGAGTCTAAATTTCTTACAGCCCTCCTGTTAGTTCCACTGGTTTTCTAACCAGCTAAGGAGATTCGTCTTCCCAGTGTTGGACTCCAGAGCTGGGCTGCCCCATATGTGGCTCTAACTTCTCACTCCCTGGGGAGGATCTCTGCCTGTGTAATGTCCCCATCACTATCTTTTTTGTGCCCTCCCAGGGGCACAAGTCCTGACCTGATCTCTTCTTTTCCCTTCCTCCCTGGTTCACATGGATTTTTCTTATAGCCTTGGTTGTACAAGAATCTTTTTGCAGTTCTCTAGTTTGTTTTCAGTGAGAATTGTTCCACATGTAGATGTATTTCTGATGTGTTCATGGGAGGAAGTGAGCTCGCATCCTCCTACTCTACCATCTTGATCTCTCCTTCCTTTGCTCATTTAAAAACTGTGTTGTTTGCCTTTCTGTTGTTCAGCTGTAAGTCAAGCTCATAAAAAAAACAGAACAAAATGGTGGTTATGAGAGTATGGGAAGTGGGGGGATAAAATTGATGTTGTTTAAGGGTACAAACTTGCAGTGAGTCGTAAATAAGCCATTGGAATCTAATGCACAATATAGTGAATTTGGACAACAATATGTAATGGGATAAATATTGATACAGTGGCAATCATATTACATATCACAATATATAAATGTATCAAAATAACACATTATACACCTTAAATTTACACATGTGGTGTGTCAAATACATTCAATTAAAAATTATTGCATTTTTATTTAAAAAACATTACCACCATGAACAATAAATACTACACTGAAAGCCAAGAGATTTAGATTTTTGATCTTGAGTTTGTCACAGATTCTACTCTGGAACAAATGATTTTGCGTGTCTGGTGTTAGAGTTCCCATTTATGAAATAAGGAATGTTGAATATAGAACTTTGAAGATTCCTTACTGCTACAAAATGATATGGCTCTATATGTATATGTGAACAGCTTTGAAAGGTTTTTTTGTTGTTGTTATTTCTGTTTTAGTAATATATCTAAATAGCAAAGTCAATGTCATCCTGTGATAAGGGCTTTTCCATCATTCTTTTTTTTTTGGTGGGGGGGACGACACTGAAACTCTGCCCCTTATTTGTTCAGTTGTTTTCTTCTGTTTCCCTCACTAGATACTTCCTTTATTTCCCCCCTTTGCAGCAAAACTTCTTGAAATTTCCTTTATTTTAAGTGTCTCTAGTTCTCCACCTCTCCTCTCTCAAACTCATTCCAATCAAGCTGTCACTGCCCCCAATCCTCTGAAATTGCTGTTACCAGTGTCACCAATGAAGTCTGCACTGCTAAAAGCAGTGGTCTACTTGCAGTCCTCATTGTATGTGACCTACCTCAGTGGTCATACTGTTTTTCTTAATACATTTTCGTCTCTCATGTTACGTTCCCAATATATTTTTGGAGTTTTCCCACCTTATTGGTTGTTCTTTCTCAGATTTCATCACCAGTTTCTCCTCATCTCCCAGTCTCTTAGTGCTGGAGTACTTCAGTGTGTGTCCCTGGGCCTCTTCTCTTCTTCATTTACATTGACTCTCTATGTAATCTTATCCAATCTCATGTCTTTAAATACTGTCCATATGCTGAAGACTTCCAAATGTATATCTCTGGACCAAATCCCACTCTAGAATACTAGACTCATATACACAACTGCCTACCTGCCCTCTTTACTTGTGTGGCTAATAGGTGTCTCATACTCAACATGTCTAAAACTGAACTCTTGTTTGTTCATCTCATATCTGCTCTATTTGCAGCCCTCTCCATTTTGGTTGATAGCATCTTTCAAATTGCTTAGACTAGAAATGTAGAGGAATCCTTGAGCCTCTCTTTCTCTCATACACAATAGCCATCAGGAAATCCTATTGGGATAAGACTCAAAATACATGTAGTGTAACTACTTATCACTTTCTTTTCTACTTCTAGGGTCTGAACTATCTCTCATCTGGATTGTTACAGTGGCTTCCTAACTGGTTTCCCTATTTCTATCTTGGTTCCTCTTCAGTCTATTACCAACACTGAATTCAAGGATATCAATTGAAAGTGTAAGTCAGGTCATAGCACTTATTGCTCACAGTCCTCTCATGGATCTCCACTTCCCTCAGACAAAGCCAAAGTCCTTAAAAGTCCTACAAAGCAGCTACATGATCTGGCCTCCCATTACTTCTCTGACCTCATCTTCTGCTACTTTTGCTACTGGTCACTTTGTGATAGTCATACTGACCCTCTTGATTTCCTTCCAACATACCAGCATGCTCTCATCTTTGCAACTTTGCCTTAGCCATTTCTTCCCCTAGAATAATTTCTTACCAGTAATTACATCACTAACATTCACCACTTTTCATGTCACCTGTACATTGAGGCCTGCCATAACTATCCTATTTAAAATTGTAGCCCACCTTTTCATCCTAGCACTCTTGAGATCCCTTAACCTGGTTTACTTTTTCTTTTCTGCGTAGCTCTTACTGCCTTATAAAATACTGTCTGTCATTTACTTACTTGTTATATTTATGGTCTGTTTTCTGCCTATAGTCTGTAAGACCCTGATATATTATAAACAATGAATAAGTATTTGTTGAATGAATGAATGAATCAATCAATCAGTAAATGATGTTTAAAATAGATATTATGATATCTAATGTCTAAGGTTTTGAGAGACAAAATAGAACTTTCAAAAAGAACTTCAGATATTAGAATATTCTTATCAAAGATTATTTGAAACAAGTCATGGGACCACACAATTTTTCATTGAGAACAATCATTCCTATTTGTCATATAAATATACTATTTACTCTAACGTTCCAGTACCTGAATTGTCCATAATATCATTGAATTTTCCTTAATGTTATTTGGTAGATTGCTTTTTATTGTATCTTTTATTTTCTTCTGGCTCATCGGCCCATGAAAAGCAGTGTCCCTGATAAAATGTCTTTTTTTAATATATAACAATTTGGATCATTGGGTATTTAACTCAGTGTTCACTCAGACCTGTATCCAACATCTTTCAGAAACTTCTATGTATTCCCCTTCCTCAGTTATAGTTTCCTAAGAAAAGCCTTTTTAGGGAAGGACTGGGGAAATTACTAAAGTATTCACTTGTTATTGTTTTGCAGTGTCCTTCCTCAAGGGACCTGGCTTCTTCCCCCCAACCCCTGTTTTAAAACTAGCATGCATCTTCCCTAGCCCAGTACTGTAAGATGCAGCCTTGCTCATTCTCCTTCAATAAGGTATAGTGCCTAGCTCACTTGGAGCTTTTTATTCAACTTTAATATATAAAAAATGAAAACATTAACATTAAAAGCTTGTCTTAAAGGCCTTGCCCATAAGGCATAAGTTAATTTGTAAAGAGAAATTAAATTAGTGCATAAATACAAATTACCCAATTTTCACTTTATGATGAATTTGTGAGTTGATATCTTACATTAAGTTTTAGGTCTTTCTAATGACAATTGAGAAAATGTAATTTGCATTTGTTCTTCTGTTTCCTGTGACCCCATTCATGCTCTTCACTTTTTTCTCATTTTTTATTTTATAAATATATTAGCACCAAACATGCACTGACTATGGGCTTAGCACAGTGCTAGCCTCAAGGAACACTGCTAGGCCCCGGAATGTTGATACACATCTGGACAAAAACATTCCTTTCCATAAATTCAGCAGGTTGCCAATTAATTCCTGCAGCAGACACTTGTACAAACAGAATTCCTGAAGGAGTGGGTATCACATGTCTGGGAGACTCGTAATATTTTAGATGATGTGCATAACGTTTCGCTATTTCTTTTTGTATTATTGCCTAATGCATGACGATATAACAAACAACCAACAGAGAGAAATACACAGACAGTAAACTGTGAAAAGATATTTTTTAAACAGGCTTCATACCTTTGTATATATGCTTGAGTGGGCAAACATACACAGAGAACTCCATAATTACCAATGAACAATGTTTAAATCTGAATCTGTGAATGAGCCAGCTAGAATTGCAGAAGAAAAACAAAAAGAACAGCAATATAAGAAATATTTTTTTGTTTCCACCCCTGTTTGGGGCAGAGAAAAACAATTGATAAATAAATCCAAAATGTGCACTTTTAATTAATATAAAATTAGATTTTTCTTTGCCCCTATAAATAAATGAACAATAAATATTTTAAAACTATAATTTTGAATTGGCACTGTGTTAGACAGAATGGTGGTTCCCCCATATGTCCGTGTCCTAATCCGTAGAACCTGTAAACTTGTTTCTTGTACTACATGGCAAATGGGACTTTGCCGATGCAATGGAGGTTACATACCATAAAATAAAGAGATATCCTGGATTATCCAAGTCTTCCCAGTCTGCTTAGATGAGTCCTTAAAACAGATAACCTTCTCTAGTTGGAAGCGGAAGAGACAGGCAGCCCGAGTCAGGAAAGAGAGGCGGCAGAAGGAGTAATCAGAAAAGAATCCAAATGTGGGAAGGATTCAACGTGCTTTTGCTGGTTTTAAACGGCAGGAGCCACTTGCAAAACCTACAGAGGAGCTTCTAAAAGCTAAGGACAGGACTTGGCTGACAGCCAGCAAAGACGAGAGGACCTCAGTCCTAATCTGAAAGAAGCTGAATTCTGCCTACAACCTGAATGAGCTGGAAGAGGTTTGTTCCAGAGTCTTCTTATAACAACCCAGTTGGCTAACATCTTGATTTTGACCTTGTGAGACATGGAACAGAGAAACTAGTGAGATAATAAACTTGTATTGTTTTAAGTTGCTACTATAGACACCAATTCATTAGTATTGCCAAGGCACCTAGCTAAGTTGAGGTCCAAAAATCCAATTTTATATCACTGTTTTGG
Organism: Monodon monoceros; assembly: GCF_005190385.1. Taxonomy (NCBI): domain Eukaryota; kingdom Metazoa; phylum Chordata; class Mammalia; order Artiodactyla; family Monodontidae; genus Monodon; species Monodon monoceros. Next base: position 46,849,213 of record NW_021703767.1, on the reverse strand, counting down.
GGCTCATATCCATTTACCATAAAGATAAAGGCTTACGGAATGTCAGTCTCTAGACAAGCTCATAAAGCCTCAGTGTAATGTAAATCATGCCTTGAGTGTGGCACTATTATTTTGACCATGTCTATCCATTCTATAGACCATAATTTTCTGTCAATAAATTCATATCAAGTCTCACTACGTCTTTTTCTCTCAAGAGCAACAGTTTTTCTGGAAGAGGCATTGGAGAGCACAGTCTCTGTTAGGAGTCTGCTTGGGTAGTAACTCATAGATACAGAAAGAATTTCACCAGAGGATATAATCTTTCAGTGTTCTGAGTTGAACAATAATTACTTTTGTATGAGAAGTTTATTCCCTTGATAGTTTGTTAATCAGGTATTTACTGACTGCCTATTGCATGCTAGGAATTACCTTAGGGATTGAGGAAACAAAGACATAATAAGATCCTGTTCATGGTCACTGCCTTCATGGAGGTTGCGGTCTGGATGAGATAGACATGAAAAGAATAAAAACTTAAGAGAAAGAATATATGAATCCCTTGGGATTGCTTATGGAAGGCTTCTCAGAGGATGTGGCTATCACACTCAGACTGAAAGCCGATAGAGGAATAACCCATGAATAAAGAGGATTTGGATTTGTTCCAGTTAAGATATAGATCATGTACAAAGACAAGCAGAGGAGAGGTGCTACAATCAGTTCAGAATTTCTGGAGTGTAAAATATGAGAGAAGGAAGTGGAAGAGAAAAGAATAGATTAGTAGGAAGACACCAAATCATGAAGAGTCTTGTGCCTTACGCAAAAGACTTGACAGGAGCTTGGAAATTTATAAGCTGAGTTCTCATAAGTTTAAGATTCTTTATGTTCTTGTGTATGCACATATACACGTGTGTATATTGTCGTATGCACATGTTAGTGTGCAGAACAGATCCTCATTACATTTTTGATTTTTTCTTTTTTTAACATCTTTACTGGAGTATAATTGCTTTACAATGGTGTGTTAGTTTCTGCTTTATAACAAAGTGAATCAGTTATACATATACATATATCCCCATATCTCTTCCTCTTGCGTCTCCCTCCCTCCCTCCCTCCCTCCCACACTCCCTATCCCACCCCTCTAGGTGGTCACAAGGCACTGAGCTCATCTCCCTGTGCTATGCAGCTTCTTCCCACTAGCTATCTATTTTACATTTGGTAGTGTACATATGTCCATGCCACTCTCTCACTTTGTCCCAGCTTACCCTTCCCCTTCCCCACTCCATTCTCTAGTAGGTCTGCGTCTTTATTCCCGTCTTGCCCCAAGGTTCTTCATGACCATTTTTGTTTGTTTGTTTTTAGATTCCATATATATATGTGTTAGCATATGGTATTTGTTTTTCTCTTTCTGACTTACTTCACTCTGTATGACAGACTCTAGGTCCATCCACCTCACTACAAATAACTCAATTTCATTTTTTTTTACATCTTTATTATAGTATAATTGCTTTACAATGGTGTGTTAGTTTCTGCTTTATAACAAAGTGAATCAGTTATACATATACATATGTTCCCATATCTCTTCCCTCTTGCATCTCCCTCCCTCCCACCCTCCCTATCCCATCCCTCCAGGCGGTCACAAAGCACCGAGCTGATCTCCCTGTGCTCTGCGGCTGCTCCCCACTAGCTATCTATTCTATGTTTGGTAGTGCATACTTGTCCATGCCACTCTCTCATCTCGTCACAGCTTACCATTCCCCCTCCCCATATCCTCAAGTCCATTCTCTAGTAGGTCTGTGTCTTTATTCCTGTCTTACCCCTAGGTTCTTCATGACATTTTTTTTCCTTAAATTCCTTATATATGTGTTAGCATGCAGTATTTGTCTTTCTCTTTCTGACTTACTTCACTCTGTATGACAGACTCTAGGTCTATCCACCTCATTACAAATAGCTCAATTTAATTTCTTTTTATGGCTGAGTAATATTCCATTGTATATATGTGCCACATCTTCTTTATCCATTCATCCGATGATGGGCATTTAGTTTGTTTCCATCTCTGGGCTATTGTAAATAGAGCTGCAATGAACATTTTGGTACATGTTTCTTTTTGAATTATGGTTTTCTCAGGGTATATGCCCAGTAGTGGGATTGCTGAGTCATATGGTAGTTCTATTTGTAGTTTCTTAAGGAACGTCCATACTGTTCTCCACAGTGGCTGTATCAATTTACATTCCTACCAACAGTGCAAGAGGGTTCCCTTTTTTCCACAGTCTCTCCAGCATTTATTGTTTGTAGATTTTTTGATGATGGCCATTCTGACCAGTGTGAGATGATATCTCATTGTAGTTTTGATTTGCATTTCTCTAATGATTAATGATGTTGAGCATTCTTTCATGTGTTTGTTGGCAGTCTGTATATCTTCTTTGGAGAAATGTCCATTTAGGTCTTCTGCCCATTTTTGGATTGGGTTGTTTGTTTTTTTGATATTGAGCTGCATAAGCTGCTTGTAAATTTTAGAGATTAATCTTTTGTCAGTTGCTTCATTTGCAAATATTTTCTCCCATTCTGAGGGTTGTCTTTTGGTCTTGTTTATGGTTTCCTTTGCTGTGCAAAAGCTTTGAAGTTTAATTAGGTCCAATTTGTTTATTTTTGTTTTTATTTCCATTTCTCTAGGAGGTGGGTCAAAAAGGATCTTGCTGTGATTTATGTCATAGAGTCTTCTGCCTATGTTTTCCTCTAAGAGTTTTATAGTGTCTGGCCTTACATTTAGGTTTTTAATCCATTTTGAGTTTATTTTTGTGTATGGTGTTAGGGAGTATTCTAATTTCATTCTTTTACATGTAGCTGTCCAGTTTCCCCAGCACCACTCATTGAAGAGGCTGTCTTTTCTCCACTGTATATTCTTGCCTCCTTTATCAAAGATAAGGTAACCATATGTGCATGGGTTTATCTCTGGGCTTTCTATCCTGTTCCATTTGTCTATCTTTCTGTTTTTGTGCCAGTACCATACTGTCTTGATTACTGTAGCTTTGTAGTATAGTCTGAAGTCAGGGAGCCTGATTCCTCCAGCTCCGTTTTTCTTTCCCAAGATTGCTTTGGCTATTCAGGGTCTTTTTTGTTTCCATACAAATTGTGAAATTTTTTGTTCTAATTCTGTGAAGAATGCCAGTGGTAGTTTGATAGGGATTGCATTGAATCTGTAGATTGCTTTGGGTAGTAGAGTCATTTTCACAATGTTGATTCTTCCAATCCAAGAACATGGTATATCTCTCCATCTGTTTGTATCATCTTTAATTTCTGTCATCAGTGTCTTCTAGTTTTCTGCATACAGGGCTTTTGTCTCCTTAGGTAGGTTTATTCCTAGATATTTTATTCTTTTTGTTGCAATGGTAAATGGGAGTGTTTTCTTAATTTCACTTTCAGATTTTTCATCATTAGTGTATAGGAATGCAAGAGATTTCTGTGCATTAATTTTGTATCCTGCTACTTTACCAAATTCATTTATTAACTCTAGTAGTTTTCTGGTAGCATCTCATTACATTTTTGAATGAATGATTGGGAACAAAAATAACACAAAGTCTGAAAGCAGGAAGGGGAAAGGAAGAGGACAAAGTTATGAACTGAAATCTGGATTTGAAAGGAAGATATATTTTCTGAATCAGAGAAGCAAGTCAAGGGAAAATGAGATCAGAAGCAGACTTTGATTAAACTCAGCACAAACCAGAAGAGAGAAAAGTTCCAAAGTCTGTCATGAGAACTGGCTCTATGTTTATCATTTCCTGACATGTGTACAATAATATATGCTGTATGTATGTAACCTCAGGGAATGACAGCTGCTTGTGACCACACTCAGTAAATTTATATAGTATTATATATTCATTTGTTCATATTAGACTCATTTAGTTTCTTTTTTTTTAATTTGGCATTAATATAAATGTTACTCTACAGGAAACAGTCAATGAAATCAATACTCAACCTTTTCAAGCTGGTAAGCAACCTCCTTATTTTCAAATATGGTAGTTTTATGACTTTGTTTGAATGTAAAGCTTGGCTCCAGTTTATTTTAACACTTTCGTTAGATTTAGTATGCCAGAAAATCAAACTATAGCTGAACACAATTAAACTGTCCGAATATGATGATTTATACCATCTGACCTAAAACAGAAAACTAAAAACAAAAATTATAGCCAGTCAGGACAGACATGCTTGTGCAAGAGTAACTTCCCTTCTTATTATTCCAGAAGCAATTATTTCTTAGTGGACAACGTGCCATTTCCCCCCACCCCCTTTGGAGAAGGTTCTGTAAATGTGGTGTATTACCTCAGTCTAACATTCCTGGAAAACAAAGGAGCTTTTTGTTTTCCGAACCCAGATTTGACTACCTCTTTTTTGAATTAAGCCCCAAAGCAGCTAGAATTAAGACAATGGCAGAGCAGACACCAATGGCCTTGATTCAGTGACTTATATATTTAACTTTAAAAAGAGAGTCCATCTAAAGGTTTTTAGGTGTTAAAATTGATTTTCCTTCCCAATATGTCCCTCTGTATAGAAGTTTAGAGGAGAATCTTCATCCACTCTTGCTCTAGCACTTCCTAAAGACAGCCCCTGCCAGTTCATCTTCTTATTGTGATCTCTGCCAACAAGAATGGGTTACCGATCAGATTGGGTCACTTGGTTCCCTCAGGTTTGGCAACCCAAAGCCATCCCATGTCACTCTTCTTTTTCTGGAGATATATCATTTGTAAAAATATCTCTCTTTTTAGTTTGGAACGAAGGGAAAGTGAGCGGAGGGAAGGACTAGTAAGGGGAAAAACTAGAGGGGTTTTGTTGGCTGGCAAAATTGTAGCTTTCAAAGAATTAGGACTACAAACCATCATCTTGTGAGGCTGTTTTGCTGATATCATGATGCCAACATGTTTTTGGGTATTCTCCCTTTCGAATTGTCATGCTTCTGGAAATGGTATGGCATTTCTTTCTGAGTTTTTAACCATGTTCCATTTCTAGAGTTGGGAACTTGGCTTCCTTTTACACTGAATGAACTTGGAGCTTTACCTTTCTGAGCCTCCATTTCATTAATTGAAAAAAACAAATTGGAAAAAAAACCTGTCATAGTTTTCCAGCTCTGTGAGTTTTTGTCTAACTGTAACCCTTAAAACTGAGACCTTCAGGTACTGAACAATATTTCTTAAGAAAGGGATAAGAGTTTATACTAGCCTTCTTTCCTCCCTCCCTTCCTCCCTCACTCCCTCCCTCCCTCCCTCCCTCCCTCCCTTCCTCCCTTCCTTCCGTCCTTCCTTCCTACATATATCTACCAGGTGTCAAATATTTTATCATTTCTTTTCTTCTTCTGCTTTAAAGTTTATACTGCATGGATTAGTTTGCTTAGCACTGCCATAACAAAGTACCGTAGACTGGGTGGATTAAACAACCGAAATTTATTTTCTCACTGTTGTGGAGGCTGGAAGTCTGAGATCAAGGAGTTGGCAGAGTTGGTTTCTTCTGAGGCCTCTCTCCTTTGCTCGTAGATGGCCATCTTTTCCTAGTGTCTTCACATGGTCTTTCTTCTGAACATCTTTGTGCCCTAATTTTCTCTTCTTATAAATACATGAGTCATATTGGAATAGAGCCCATCCTAATGACCTCTTTTAACCTAATTACTTCTTTAAAGGCCTTATGTCCAAATATAGGCATATTGTGAGGTACTTGGGGTTAGGACTTCAACATATAAATTTTGCAGTGACACAATTCAGCCCATAATACCATATTATAGATTCTACACCTTGTCTCCTGTGTAGACAAGGTGTCTTAACTGAGTCCAAACTGAATACTGTTTGTAAAAATAGTTGAGCTGTCAACTCCTAAGAAAATTTGCTTGAGTATGATATGCACAGGGACTTTTGTAAATGGCACTGGCATAGAAAGTGTGTGTGTACAGGAGTGTCTAAGAAGGAGAAAAGGTGTGTCAATTGAAAAACAAAATGCACAACGTAAGAGTTGTGAGTTTTTTTATTTGGGGCAAAATGAGGACTATAGCCTGTTTCTCAGAGCATTTCAGTTAGCTCTGAGAAACTGCTCTGTAGTGGTAGGGGGGAAGGCCAGTATATAGATGATTCTGGTGAATGGGGAGTACGTGTAATCAAGCACGCATTTTTGCAAAAGGTTGCTGCTAGTCATGAGGAGCAGACGTCACCATGAAAGAGTTTAGTGCTTTTCTAGATATGAGGAGATGCAAGAACTGGGCTTATAAAATCTTCTCCTGAAAATATCTTAACTATCTGAAGACCTGTTCTGCCATTTTTTCCCCAGGACAGAGTGCCTCATTCCTGATCTCCTAAACTTCTTTCAGGGTGTGTAGAAGGTGAGTGGTCACAGCAGCTTGTGATTTAATCCTCATAGAGGTAGATGGCAAGTGCCAACCTTTAGCTAGCAGGTGGATATAAAAGGAATGCAGGGGGAAAATATGAACTTTGTCCTTAACCTATCCTCAGTCCTGACCTAGTATTGTTGAGCCCAGAAATAAGAGTTTCAGGCTAAAACCATGTAAGGCTTAGATAAACTCATCTTATTTTGAAGCCATGGAGACAAAAATTGCAACATATTATTAGAGAAATAGTTTCTTCTTCACAACATCCCCCCATATCTAACCTGATCACTTTGTTACCACAGGACAGCTTTGGTAAACTTGGGGTTTAGTATAGCTACAGGAGCAAATTGCTCTGCGTCATTGTGATGGAGAGAGGGAAGTGAAAGAAGAGACAGCATTGAGGCTGCTGGATGAGGAGACCCCAGTGGAAGAAGATGGAAACAGTCTGAAATCTCAGGAAACCTATATGGGGATGAGGTTGAAGTCATGCTTTCAAAATATGGGGTCTGCTAAGAATTATAAAGTGCTGGACATTTATGTAAAAGAAACATCATTTATACCCAACAACTGATGAAGCTGTGGCCATTTGGGTCACATTTGTTAATAATCTCCTGCTCCAACCATTTTTACTCCCTTTTTAAAATATTGAATATTAAGTGAGTATAACTGAATCACTTTGCTGTACAGCAGAAATGAAAACAACATTGTAAATCAACTATACTTCAATAAAAAATCTTAAAAATATAAGAAAAGAATATTAAGTGAAAGATATATCACCTCCACATTCCGTGGAGCTACCAACAAATAAACAATGCCTTGTATAGTTTAACTTATCCACTCATTCAGCATTTTCTTTTAGTTATTCATTACATAAGAATAAATTGAAATCCTATCTCATGGTAGACTCTCTGATTGCTAGTTTTCAAAACTTATACTTTTAATGTTAGTAGTTTCCTTTTAGAAAGGGGACAGGTATTTAGATATTTGAGAATTTCTAGAACCTGTCCTTAAATTATTGTTATCAAAGAAAAGTCTAAGTTATTTCATTTCTAGACCCTGAAAATAAGGAGGTAATGTACATAAACCACAGAATTTGTCCTAACATCGTATCTGTCAACTAAATAACAGCAGATCAAGCCCCAGACAGAATTCCAGGCTGGGTTTCATGGCAGACAATTAATTACCTTATGATGTAACAGATGGTACATAGGTATTAAAACTCGGAGTTGGACAGTTCAATAAAGGATGACTTGAAGGGGAAGAAATTTTACTAAATCTCTTTTAAATATCCTAGAATGCCTTCAAGTGAATATTGGATGAATAATATCTTTTCTCCCATGTTCTTAGGTGAGTAGGGTTTTTGTGGTCACCTGATACTAATAGAAAGTAAGTGAAAGTAGCTGATTTGAAACAGACAAGCCTTGATATAAAATTTTGCATGTTGCAAATGCATTATTGAGTAGCATAGTTTTAGAAATATGAGGGAAAGTATTTTCTATAAGTGATAATTGGTCTCTGTTATTGGAGATGTCAGTGAAACTTCCATAGTTTCCAAATAAGAAAAAATGGGGAATAAGTTCCTTTCACATCTTGTTTTGAATAAGATGCCAAAAGAATTGACTGAATATACATAATATGAATATACGGTCCATCTAAAAAAATGATTCAGATACTTCTCAAGAAATGAGAGCTTTTAAGAAAAGAAGCGGGGCTTCCCTGGTGATGCAGTGGTTGAGAGTCCGCCTGCCGATGCAGGGAACACGGGTTCATGCCCCGGTCTGGGAAGATCCCACATGCTGCGGAGCAGCTGGGCCCGTGAGCCATGGCCGCTGAGCCTGCACGTCCGGAGCCTGTGATCCACAACGGGAGAGGCCACAACAGTGAGAGGCCCGCGTACCGCAAAAAAAAAAAAAAAGAAGCAATTTCAGAAGTCAAAATTCAGTGAGTTTGGGAATTGTAGGAACTTCTCTAAATTGAATATCTGACCACAGAATTAGGATGTTTTAAAATTTGACAACTATTTTGTGTTAGAGTGAGTTATGGATGCCAGACCTAAGTAAGTGGATTAGATTTGAGTTTTTTTTGAGTGAGATTCAGCACATTGGACAGGTGGCCAGTATTGTCTGGAAAGGTTTTAAACAGCCAACTCCTTTTTATGGAACAAGAACTAGAGATATGGAACCATTAGGGTAGATAAAGGAATCGTTATCAGTGAAGAAAATTATTTCAGATAAAGGAGGCTTCATTGAGAACAACAGAGGTTTGACTAGTGTATATTCAAGTAACTGACATTTTCATTAGCTAGACTATAATAAAGAACTACATACATACACTAGCATTTTTCCAGATTTTTAATTTTTGTGTGTAGTTCTTTCCATATTCATTGTTTTGAGCATACTTAAATTCTTGAATCTGTAGTTTTATATCCTTCAATTCTGGATATTTTCTTCTTTTTAAAATAATTTACTCTTCATCATTTTCTCTTTCTCTCAATTACTATTTGTTGATTGCAGATCCTCTAATTTTCATCTTTTTATTCCAATATTCCTCTTCATTGCATTTTAATCCTACTTTCTTGGTGATCCTCTTACCTTATTTTCTACATATTTTACTTTTTTAAAAAAAAAGTTCAGCTGTTTGACTTTAATTTCTGAGAGCTTTCTTGTTTCACTTTTCCTCTTTTTGTAACGTATGTCTTTATTTCAAGGTTACAACATCATCTTAACTCTCTGTAGGTATTAAATATTAATTTATTTAAATATTTTCTCTCTGCATTATCTCTATTTCTTTTGAGTTCCTTTTGTTAGATTTGTTTGGTTTGCTTTGGCCTTTCTCTTCCATGTTGGAGGCTTTCCTTGAATGTGTGTTGATCTTTGTCTTCTGCACAAGTAAGGAGCTAAAAAGCTGATTGGAGTTCTGTATGCATGGATGGGGCATGCCAACTGGTGAGCTTCTTTTAAAACAACTGGATGAAAAACTGGTGTTTCCATTTCAGATGCTGCAAATTTCCATGTCTGTATATCAATTTTCTGGCTCCTCTAGCCTCTCCTGGGAGCTGTGAGCCCTACTGCTGATGCTCAGGAGGCAGGTGTGACAAAGAGGCTGGCGTCTCATTAGTTACTGTGAAGACTTAATCTCCTCACCATCAGTCCAGGACCTCATGCTTGCCCTCTTTTGTGCTTAGAATTTCAGTCTCTGGGGCCTTGCTGACTCAATTTCTCTGTGATAAATTCCTTCTGGCTTTGGAGTTGTAGAAGGGAGGCAGTCATCTGATGCTGCAGGTTGGAGTGGATACCTGGGGCCTAAATACTCCATATACAACCTTTCAGACCCCTATTATCAGGTGCCTACTAGCCTTCCATTTTTTCTCTTCCCCATGCTCCTAATTGCTGAGTCTTTCCTGAAATCCTCTGAGGAGAATTGGATAACTTTTTTTCAGTTATCTCCACCTCCTCCACTACACACAGGTACTTAAATTTGACTTTTCCTCTCTCTGCTAAGATTTTCATAATTCCTTGATTTTTTTCTTTCTTTAGATAATCATAACTTAGGATTGTAGATATCTTTGAATTTGATTAAACATGGGATTTATATCTGTTTCTTTACTCTTGTTGTTTTGGTATGACTTTCAGCAGAAAAAGAAAATAGAAAGCTCTCTACTTCACCTTCTTGAAACTGGAAACCTAATGCAATACTTTATAACTCTGAAGATAAAATAATAGAAAAATTTGGGAGAAAGAATATATTAAGAGTAGGATAGTTTAATGTTGCCAGCTCATTTTATTGGCAATAAGACCATAAGTTAATGTGTTTAAATTGTCCTGAAAACCCAAACATGAGTCTTGACTTTTGATCTGACATCACACTTTTCATTATTCTTTATGTTAAAAATGGTAACATACTGATTCTTAATAACAGAACTTCCATATTTCACTAGTCATATCACAAATGTTCCCTGTTATCCACAAACTTCTATTCTCCTTAAACTTTTGGATTTGCCATGTCCTCACTTTTCCTCAGTAGACGATGCCACTTTGGACTTCCCAAACCATCAAAAGTCTCCACGTGTTCCAACTTCGTGCCACCAAACCTTTGCACCTCCTTTCTCACTATGGTGAAAGAAGGGTCCTTTCTCCTAACTGGAACTAAGGCCTCTGCCTGTATTTCATCCTCTTCTGCTTCCTCAGGATTCTGCTCCTTTTATTATTACTCCTTTTCTTCATTTCACTCTCTATTGCCTACATCTTATCAACATTTTAACATGCCTTAAGTCTCCAACTTAAAGGAAAACCGCCTTCTGAATTTCACATTTCCCTCCAATTATTAACTCATGTTTCCCCTCACTTTCACAGAAAAACTTCTCGAGTTTTCTACAATCACTCTTTCCACTTCCTCACTTCTCACTCCTGAACCTATTGCAGTCTGGTTTCATACTTATCACTCTATAGAGACTATTCTCATTGAAATAAAAAATTTTTAAATGGCTTCCCTGTAGCCAAATACACTGGACATTCTTTAGCCCTTACAGTAGTTAACTACTCTTCAATATTTAGCACTGTTGATCAGTCCTTTATTCCAGAAACACACTTCCTTTGGTTTTCATGATAACATAATATCAGTCAGGTTGGGTTAGTTTATGCTACAATAAAGAACATCCTCTATATCCATAGCAGATTGACTTGGGGCTGGGATCTGCCTTGTCCTCCTCATTCTTGGACACAGGCTGATGGAGCAGACATTATCTGGAACATGGCCAATTGTTATGGCAAAGGAAAAGAGAGAGTGTAATAAGTCAGATACTAACCCTTATATCCTCAATCAGGAATTAACATATACCATTTCTGTTGACATTCCATCGGCCAAACAAGTTATATGACCCTACCTATCTCCAAGAGAAGTGTAAACTTACTAAGCGCTTACTGGGAATAATTTGAGAAAAGCACTAAAAAGAGAGAACCATTACCACCTTCTACCACAAAACTGCCTAAAATAATCAAATCTAGGCAAGCAACATAAACCAATATACACAATATTTGTAAATGTCATTTCAGCCATTTTGCCAACTGAATGAATTGATCATGATTGAATGATAGCCACACATATCAGGAAAAAATATGGTTCAAATAACTACATAGATTGTACTGAAATACAAATATATAAATCCATCCACTTATTTGATAAAAACTTACTAAATATTTTATTTTCACTAAGTACTTACTGTCTACTTGGCACAGTGCTAAACGATGGAGATTAAAACAAAGCATGATAAAAATGAAAAATACTGTATAAATCTTGTAATTATTAATTCTGCTCCATCAATGATTTCCTTTACACTTGTAAAAAGCAAATCTAAAAATACAGTTATTGTTGCCTACAAGATAGAAATTTGAATATCTGCAAGCCTAAAACAGCTCGTAAGAAAGTCGAGCTCTTTTAGTTCAACTGCTTCTTGACTACACTAGTTAGTTAAATACATTCTGGCTCTCAGAGATAGGTGAATAGGATGTCTCTCCCAGTTATCACCTAGATCAAAATCTTGCTTCAAATTGGCAAACTTGTATTCTTCAAAAAAATGTTTGCAATTTTCAGGGGGAGTACAATTTTCACTTGAAAAGAAGTTTCTGGTGAAGTTATTAACATTTTAAAATCATTTAATTTAATCATTTTTAATTAACTTTCTTTAATATCTTTATTGGAGTATAATTGCTTTACAATGTTGTGTTTCTGCTGTACAACAAAGTGAATCAGCTATATGTATACATATATCCCCATAACCCCTCCCTCTTGAGCCTCTCTCCCACCCTCCCTATCCCACTCCTCTAGGAACATTTTTTTTTTTTTTTTTTGCGGTACTCGGGCCTCTCACTGCTGCGGCCCCTCCCGACGCGGAGCACAGGCTCCGGACGCGCAGACCCAGCGGCCACAGACCATGGGCCCAGCCGCTCCGTGGCATGTGGGATCCCTCCGGACCAGGGCACAAACCCGTGTCTCCTGCATCGGCAGGCGGACTGTCAACTACTGTGCCACCAGGGAAGCCCTAGGAACATTTTTAATCGTTAAAAAATATATATATATCACCAAGTAAACATTCACAAAAGTGGGGCTTCAGAATGACCAGGCTTGCATCCAGCTAATCCATATTTGGAACCGCTATCAGAAGTTCTAGACCAGTTCCACATAATAAGTAGGGTCTGAAACCATAAACTTAAATGCTGAGACACTACTTCACTTCCACTTCTTTTACACACTTGCTCTTTTTTCTAAGAGGAAACGGCATGTGGACAAATGAGATAATAGCTGGAAACGTGGAGCCCTACCCACTAAAGAAGATAGCACTTCAATTGTAAAAATTCTTCAGTTTCTATTTTAAAAAAAAATCACAGAGGTTTTCAAGTGCTTCTTGAGAACATGCTGAGATGGCGAGTTAGATGAAGGATAGTGCCTGGGAGCAGACAGTAACTCAGAATTCTAGTTATAAAATTTTTAAGGTGGAAAAACCGTGCTAGCACTTCCCAAATCAGGCCAAATTCGTTTTAGATTATGCAGTTGTTTCCTACTGAGCCAGTGCACTATAGAAGGCAGAGGCATCCAACACTTCTGTAATAGGTGAAAGACAAAAATGTGTGGCTGGAGGAGAGAACTGAGGCTCACTCTAGCAAGGCAGGGCTGCTCCAAGTATTGTTGCACATGGAGCCCTTAAAGAGTGACTGGTTTTTATCTCAAATGTAGGAAAAATATGTACGACTCAATTTACATGGATATGAATTCATTTAAACAAGTCTGTGTTCGGTTACTTTCTGAAGGTTTATTATTGTTTTGCTTGGATCTTTAGGACTACAGGTGCCCTTCAAATGTAGGACTTTTAAAAAGTGAACCATTGACATTTATTAAATAAAAAGGGTAAATTGAGTTACAGGATGCACATATATCATGAGGAAATGCAATTGTCATTAAGATACGGTGTGATTGTAATGTTAAACTATGCCCATCAGCCTCCAATTTGCTTTGTCTGAAAGTTTCTTGAAGGCTCACACAGGCATTCTAGTCAAAAAAAGGCTCGTCTGCTAGAATAAAGAGAGCTCTGGCTGACTTCCCTACCAAGGCAAGTTCGTGGTCACATCTATCCTTTATTCAGAAATATCCCTGGTTCTGTTTTTATACAGCTCTTCAGTAGATCATCACAGCTAGCTCAAGAGAACCAGAGGAAAGTGGCAAATGTCCCACCTAGACCTAGTTCTTTGGTCAGTCCATCTGGGGGAGGAACGTGCAAAGGCATGGTCTCCTGTTGAGACTTGGCCCATGATAAGTAGAATAAAATATCCATATTAGGAAAGGGAAAGTTGTTGCAAAGCCCAAGCTAAATATGACACCCTCCCCTCAGGTTCCCATGTGTGGATATGCACGCTTGACAGAGGGATTAAAACATCCCTAGTTTCATCTGACTTAATTTGGCACATGTGAACACAATTTCTCTTCTCCGTGTGATTGCTTCTCTGGCCTGTTTCCAATGATCTCACAGTGGAAATTTTCAACATTAGAATTTTTGTGTGTGAAATTTTTTAGAGATTTAAAAACTTTGTTTGTTTTAAGAAAAAAAGTCACCATGAAATAAAACACTTACTAGCAATTCTATTAACAAGTGGAACTGATATGTACACGTAATATAAATGATACTGAGTATCAGCCTACAGAGCCCCTAGCACACAGTTTACACTCAAAACCTCTTTGTATATGCAAGATGGCTTTTCTGTAGAATGGACATTGAAAATGTGACCAGCCATGCATGCTGTCTACAAACTGAACATTCAAATGAAGTGAATAATATCAAAATGTATTTCCAACAGTTCAAGACAAAAAATGTTCCCAAGAATTCAGTTCAGCAAACCATTGCACAATGGTTAAGAAGACAGATTGCTACTTATTATTTTTGGGACCGTAGGCAAGTTATTTTACCTTCTATGCCTCGTTGTCCTCTTCTGTAAATAGGGATAATGGAACTACCCAGAGTTATTGTGAGGATTGACTGAGTTAACATATGCAAAAAGTGCTTACAGGAAAGGCCTGGCACATGGTTAAGGTTAAGCTTCCATCACTTTTGGTTGTTGCTGTTATTGGCCTATTGCAAGCACTGCCCCAGGTGCCGTAGGGCAAACAACAGTGAATGAGTGATAGTCCTTACCTTGAATGTACAGAAACCTGAGAGGCGTGCAGTGTCATAATTCAACACAGGCTGCAATAAGAACTCCAACAGATGCAGTGTGCAATTGGCAGTACCCAGGAAGGGCAGGTTTATGACAAAGTTTATGCAATTTTTTCGGGTCTTAAATAATAAGTAAGATTTTGACAGGTAGAAGGAGAAGTAGAGAAAACCATTGAACATTCTAGGCAGAGGAAACAAAGAGGCCAAACTTATTATGATAGGAGATAAAGGGACAACACCCATTCCAAATTGGCTAGAATGTAGCATGTAGCATCAATGCAACTGACACCCTTTCCTGTGCCCAGTGCCCACCATGGTTAATCTATTTCAATATTCTTTCCTGCTGAGCCTGATTTGCCACAGAATCCTTCTTAATATAGGGCTCAAGAAACAACTACCCCTTCACCAGTTGGCTTGGGTAAGACAATCTGTCTGCCACCTCAGCTACCTGTGGTGGAGGGTGGGTATATTAATAGATGAAGTCAGAAAAGTAAAAAGCAATGATGAGTACTGTATATTGAGTATTCATGTGTACTTTCATATATGTCATCTAATTTAATTCTCAGGACAAATAAGGTATTTTTCTTTCCATTTTGTATGAGACTGAGAAAGGTTAAGAACCATTTCCAAGATCACTTAGTGAGAAAATGTTGAAGTCAGAATTTAAAACCAGGATTTTTAAAATTGAAAAGCTGTGTTCTTAATCACATTATGATATTGGATATCATTTAAAATAACAAGGAGGTAAACTGCAGTTAATCATGTGCCAGCCCTTAATTTTATGTTAAAAAATCTATTCCTCATGTTTAGGGAAGCTATTAAAGGCTTTTGAACAGAGGAATAGCTTGATTAGGTTTGTGCTTTACAAACAAAACTCTGGTGGCAGGATGACAGATGTGTTGGCAGTAAGGAGATTAGAGGTGGGACCATCAGTTTTTTGGGAGAGGAATGGGGATATGAGTGGAAGGGAGGTAAGGAATCAAATTAATAACTTCAAAGTGAAATTCACAGGACTTGACTGTATGGAAAGAGGTGACATTTCTGAAATTTTTAGTGTGGCAATTTGACAACTGTTATGGGCAGGAAGACAGTGAATTAAGTTTGAGATATTGGAATATACAAATGGGGATTTTTTTATCAGATTGATTCTTTCAATACTGTCTTTGTATAGATAAGGTTTAACATGTTTTGTTCTTCTAGTCAAAAAGTAATGGACACTGTGTTAATGAAACTCTGAACATTTTTAGGCCATATCAAGAATGGGCACATTTCTCTATTATTGTGTGTGTGTGTATGTGTATGTGTGTGTGTGAGCAAGAATAGTGTTATAGGACTTAAGTTAAAACAACTGTTTGATATTATGAGACATACTCCAAATTTCTCATTAAATCACTTCTTTATAAGCAACAAGGTAGATTTATTATGTCATTGTCATTCTTCCGTGGTACAGAATCCTTGCCCAGTCAGAAATAAACTCAGTGCCAGGGGCTGTCAGCTGTCTGACCTACTTAGCTAGGATTTTTATTGGGTTTGTAGTTGAATTCTGCTGAGAAGATATCAGAATGTTAGCTCCTAAGGCTGGTAGACCGCAGAATACTCAATGTTATTGGAAAGCATGCAGGTTAGTAAAGCTCAATTCCTGCTTTCCCTTAACCATATAGGAATTCCTTTAACTCAGTAGAGCATGGCAAAGTGTGATAGGGGTTTGTGTTTTTATTCCATCTTTGAACATCAGTTAGAGTTTATATTACAGTGGTATCCAGGAACTTTATCATTCTAAATAATATTTCCATGTAGCAGGTAGGTGATGCATGGATTGCCTTGTAAAAGTTACTTTAGTAGTCAACACAGATGAGGAAACATTAAAATGAGAGCAATCATATGCTAAAACAAAGCGTCAATAGACATGAAAATATCAGATGGTAAGAAAATGACACCCACCAGTTTTTTTTTTTTAAACATCTTTATTGTGGTATAATTGCTTTACAATGGTGTGTTAGTTTCTGCTTTATAACAAAGTGAATCAGTTATACATGTATGTATTTTCCCATATGTCTTCCCTCTTGCGTCTCCCTCCCTCCCACCCTCCCTATCCCACCCCTCCAGGCGGTCACTAAGCACTGAGCTGATCTCCCTGTGCTATGCGGCTGCTTCCCACTAGCTATCTACCTTACATTTGTTAGTGTGTATATGTCCATGACTCTCTCTTGCCCTGTCACCCACCAGTTTTTATACTGAAATTAAAGTGTGGTCACTGATAAACTTTATTTTTATATGACAAATACTAGTATTTTCAATAACTAAAGCTAACATTTTTCATTAAAATAATTACAATCTTTCATAATTCAGTGAGAATAAAAAGTGATTTGTTTTTCTCATAGGTAGCCGTTAAACAGACAGTGGTAAATTACTTACAAAAAGTTTAACATGTTCCTAGGCACTTATGACTCACTATTCTTAAGGAATTTAGAAAGTAATAAAGTCATGGGAGATATATAATAAGCATGAAAGCGTTCTTACAGAATAGCAATTAAAGGGAGTTGGAGACAGAGGCAAATGCTTATTTATAGGTGATGCAAATATTCATTAGAAAGTAAAAGCTCATCTAAAAACAGCAGGTCCTGATTTACAAGCTAAAAGAAGTGTTAAAGAAAGGGGGTAGTCATTCACCTCCTAAAGGACCAAGGTTTGGAAATTGATCAGTGCTTGCTCTTAGTGCCGTTGAATTTCTGTGGAGTATCGGTATAACTTTAACTGAAATATCCTTAGTTTAGAAAATTTAAGCAAATTAATGACTAAAGATTGGGTAAAATGTGGCTGGCAATCATTTTATGAACATCTGTCTTGAGAGGAATATGATTACTGATTCAAAATTGCAGGGAAAGAGTGACAAATAATCAGGGTCTTGGCTGTAATTTTCATATTTGGGTTAGGAGCCAGCTTCCTCAGAAATCAGCTTGGTAGTTCCCTCTCCCTCCTCCCTCCCTGTCCTTGGCGCACAGAGCAGCTCCTTGTCCCCGGAGTCCAGCTGTGAAGAATTTAAGGGAGACTTCTTCAGGGGTGCCAGCCTAAGGAATGTTCTCCATGCAGATTTCTCCCAGAATCTCAATGTGGCCAAGCTCACTATGAGACCATCTTTTTATTTAGACTTTTCAACAAATGTAAAAATATTTGGCATGTTCTTTCCACCTTTGCTACTATTCATTTAGTCTTTGCCTCTGAAAAGTGTTGCTAAGAGGAAAGTTTCCTGTGTTTATTTTATTTCTAGAATGACATCTTGCTTTGAAAACTTTGAGTGTGTGTATAAGCAGGGAATGAAAAAAAATAGGCTCCATTTTTTCCTTCTTTGCATTCATACACAGTCTTAAGAGGAAATTCAGGGTAAATGATGAAAATCATGAGCTTATAAGATCTTGTGGAGAGAGTTTATATGCTGTCCCAGCGATAGACGTTTTATTCCACTTTCAAAGACACCTGAATAGCAAACAACCTTTGCAAGAGCCTTAGTAAATCATTAAAACAACAACTAAAACTGAGGTGTGAGTTTTTTCTTTATTCAGAAATTAGAGAGGAGATTAGTATGCGTTGTTTTTCATTGTTCTTGGAAGTAGTAAGAGGTGTCAGAGACTTTTTGTTTGTTGGTTTTAAATTTTGGTACCCAAGCGGTTATATTCAATTACAGGTAACAAAAGAAAAGCATCAGATTTAAAGTTGAAAATTTTACGGGGATGAAGGACATGGATATGTTGGTGTGGGGTAAAGGGAGGATATTATCATGAGTTGACTTATCCCTAGCGATTTGACAGGGTAAGTATATCAGAAAAAGGCACTAAATGGATATAAATTTAAACCTGGTGAGACAAAGGCAATAACGAGCCTTCAAACTTCACTCAAAATTGCCCCACTGTGACCAAGGAGCTCTACATTAAAACAGAAATGTTATGATCTCACAAACTGTAAAACCTATAATTGTAGAAAGCTAATGAATTTTAGTGAAGAGAAACTCATAGCTTAAGAATGTGGTAACCGTGATAAGGTACTGAAAAGTCAGTTTCCCTAAGGCAGTTAGCATGGACTCTATAATGAACTAAATTCTGGGAAATTTAATTTGAATTTTCCAAACTGTGTGCCCAGATATATATAACTGAAGCATATTTTCAGAAAGCTATAAAGCAACCATGTTTCTTGACAAGGACTGATAGTCTGCTTACACATAAAACTTTAAAAAAAAGATCTGACTTCAGAGAATAAAAATAGTGTTAACTTTCATATCACCATTCATAATTAGGGAGAATGAATTGGTGGTAGGGAAATGATTAATCTGGAAGTTACATTGGGTCAAGGTTTTTTTTTTTTTTTCTATTTTTAGTCTAGGATTACTGTATTTTCTTTGTTTAAGATATAATTTCAATTATATCTATCAAAGAATATGCCAATATTTAAAGTCTGATATATTATTTCAAATAATGAAAAAATTATCAAATTGTACTTATTTTGAAAAATTTTTGAAATAATAAAATTCTAAGATGGCAAAATAACTCTGCTCACTTTGTAGACATCAAGTCTGTGCCCCCTTGTTACTGAAAGATCTTGTCAATAGAGTAAGAAAAGAGAACAGGACTTAGCCTCAGAGCACTGAATGATTTACAGGAGCAGTAGGTGATACCTCCTCAGAGAACCTGGGGAAAGTAGAAGACAGGTTTGCCAAAGGAGTGTAGATGAAGAGAGGGTTGCCACGTGAAGCCCCCATACCAGAAAGAAGGTGTGGGAAAAGCGTTCTGGATATGAAAACTAATTTTAGAAGGACCAGGACAAGAACATTAAAGACAAGCATTGTCTCCTTTGGAACTTTGTCCAGTCCTGGTGTTAGTGGCGTGCCTAGGTTAACAATAAAGGTAGCCAGAATAGACTGATGTCACAGCCTCCATTACCCACACTGTTCCATGTAGAGCTGGAAAAGGAAGACACTATTCCCTGCCCTTCCTTTGTGGCTGAAGAGCCTGGACAGCTGTCATTCTCTGAGCCCTTAAAACTGTCAGACACCCTTAATCCTCAATTTTATTTGATCCTCTCACCAACTTAAGAGCAGTGAATAGTACCTCTCCCCCAACTGCCCCCCAACCCAACTCCCCACCGCTCCCTGCTCACCAGTTGCTTTTAACAGATGATACCAAGACTCTGATTTGTTAAATGACTTCAAGGCAAGCAAAAAAACAAAAAACAATGAAACTGGGGTTTAACCCTCAAGCTGTTGGACTCTGAAGCTCTTGGTTTATCCTGGGGTCTTGAGACACAGGAACTCCTATCAGAGAAATGTCTGGAGAACTTGATGCTGTTTGGTCTTCAGGCTCTGTGCTCAGTCCAGAGCAGCAGCCCTCTCTAGTGGGGGCAGGAATTGAGGAAAAACTGCTGGAATTTTAGGACTTCCTGCAGCCAGTCTCAGGGCCTTCCCTTCAGTTTTCCCTCATCTGATTCTGAGATGCAAATATCTGATGTATGCTCCAATAGAAGAAAATGAGAGTTGGAAGGAGAATGTAAGTCTTAAAGAGGCAAGGGAATGAATCCCAGTCTAGTTTCTCCATTTCTCCAGCTTCTCACTCACTTCCTAGCTCCCAGCATCAAAGAGCATGTAAAAAAGGGCAAGGTTTGGAGGGAAAGGGGTTCTTCAACTGTCTGCTTTGTTTCTGTTTCCCTTGAAATTCACTGTATCTTTCTCTAGCTGTGACATAGCCCTTTAAAAACAGACTACTTGTTCTTGGAGTTTGGGAGGGAAGGCGGCCAGACTTCACTGTCAGGTGCGTTAATTATTGTATCCTATAAGGATGCCTACACTGCAGTCCTGATTGTGACATTCACTGGTTTTTGTTTTTTTTTTAACATCCTTATTGGGGTATAATTGCTTTACAATCGTGTGTTAGTTTCTGCTTTATAACAAAGTGAATCAGTTATACATATACATATGTTCCCATATGTCTTCCGTCTTGCGTCTCCCTCCCTCCCTCTCACTCTCCCTATCCCACCCCTCCAGGCTGTCACAAAGCACCGAGCTAATATCCCTGTGCCATGCGGCTGCTTCCCACTAGCTATCTACCTTACTATGTTTGTTAGTGTGTGTATGTCCATGACTCTCTCTCGCCCTGTCAAAGCTCACCCTTCCCCCTCTCCATATCCTCAAGTTCGTTCTCCAGTAGGTCTGCGTCTCTATTCCCGTCCCACCCCTAGGTTCTTCATGACATCCTTTTTTTTCTTAAATTCCATATATATGTGTTAGCATACGGTATTTGTCTTTTTCTTTCTGACTTACTTCACTCTGTATGACAGACTCTAGGTCTATCCATCTCATTACAAATAACTCAATTTCGTTTCTTTTTAAGGCTGAGTAATATTCCATTGTATATATGTGCCACATCTTCTTTATCCATTCATCCGATGATGGGCACTTAGGTTGTTTCCATCTCCGGGCTATTGTAAATAGAGCTGCAATGAACATTTTGGTACATGACTCTTTTTGAATTTTGGTTTTCTCAGGGTATATGCCCAGTAGTGGGATTGCTGGGTCATATGGTAATTCTATTTGTAGTTTTTTAAGGAACCTCCATACTGTTCTCCATAGTGGCTGAACCAATTCACATTCCCACCAGCAGTGCAAGAGTGTTCCCTTTTCTCCACACCCTCTCCAGCATTTATTGTTTCTAGATTTTTTGATGATGGCCATTCTGACTGGTGTGAGATGATATCTCATTGTAGTTTTGATTTGCATTTCTCTAATGATTAATGATGTTGAGCATTCTTTCATGTGTTTGTTGGCATTCTGTATATCTTCTTTGGAGAAGTGTCTATTTAGGTCTTCTGCCCATTTTTGGATTGGGTTGTTTGTTTTTTTCTTATTGAGCTGCATGAGCTGCTTGTAAATTTTGGAGATTAATCCTTTGTCAGTTGCTTCATTTGCAAATATTTTCTCCCATTCTGAGGGTTGTCTTTTGGTCTTGTTTATGGTTTTCATTGCTGTGCAAAAGCTTTGAAGTTTCATTAGGTCCCATTTGTTTATTTTTGTTTTTATTTCCATTACTCTAGGAGGTGGGTCAGAAAGGATCTTGCTGTGATTTCTGTCATAGAGTGTTCTGCCTATGTTTTCCTCTAACAGTTTGATAGTTTCTGGCCTTACATTTAGGTCTTTAATCCATTTTGAGCTTATTTTTGTGTATAGTGTTAGGGAGTGATCTAATCTCATACTTTTACATGTACCTGTCCAGTTTTCCCAGCACCATTTATTGAAGAGGCTGTCCTTTCTCCACTGTACATTCCTGCCACCTTTATCAAAGATAAGGTGTCCATATGTGCGTGGGTTTATCTCTGGACTTTCTATCCTGTTCCATTGATCTATCTTTCTCTTTTTGTGCCAGTACCATACTGTCTTGATTACTGTAGCTTTGTAGTATAGTCTGAAGTCAGGGAGCCTGATTCGTCCAGCTCCGTTTTTCGTTCTCAAGATTGCTTTGGCTATTCGGGGTCTTTTGTGTTTCCATACAAATTGCGAAATTTTTTGTTCTAGTTCTGTGAAAAATGCCAGTGGTAGTTTGATAGGGATTGCATTGAATCTGTAGATTGCTTTGGGTAGTAGAGTCATTTTCACAATGTTGATTCTTCCCATCCAAGAACATGGTATATCTCTCCATCTATTTGTATCATCTTTAATTTCTTTCATCAGTGTCTTATAATTTTCTGCATACAGGTCTTTTGTCTCCTTAGGTAGGTTTATTCCTAGATATTTTATTCTTTTTGTTGCAGTGGTAAATGGGAGTGTTTTCTTGATTTCACTTTCAGATTTTTCATCATTAGTATATAGGAATGCCAGAGATTTCTGTGCATTAATTTTGTATCCTGCTACTTTACCAAATTCATTGATTAGCTCTAGTAGTTTTCTGGTAGCATCTTTAGGATTCTCTATGTATAGTATCATGTCATCTGCAAACAGTGACAGCTTTACTTCTTTTCTGATTTGGATTCCTTTTATTTCCTTTTCTTCTCTGATTGCTGTGGCTAAAACTTCCAAAACTATGTTGAATAAGAGTGGTGAGAGTGGGCAACCTTGTCTTGTTCCTGATCTTAGTGGAAATGCTTTCAGTTTTTCACCATTGAGGATGATGTTTGCTGTGGGCTTGTCATATATGGCCTTTATTATGTTGAGGAAATTTCCCTCTATGCCTACTTTCTGCAGGGTTTTTATCATAAATGGGTGTTGAATTTTGTCGAAAGCTTTTCTGCATCTATTGAGACGATCATATGGTTTTTCTCCTTCAATTTGTTAATATGGTTTATCACATTGATAGATTTGCGTATATTGAAGAATCCTTGCATTCCTGGAATAAACCCCACTTGATCATGGTATATGATCCTTTTAATGTGCTGTTGGATTCTGTTTGCTAGTATTTTGTTGAGGATTTTTGCATCTATGTTCATCAGTGATATTGGCTTGTAGTTTTCTTTCTTTGTGACATCCTTGTCTGGTTTTGGTATCAAGGTGATGGTGGCCTCGTAGAAGGAATTTGAGAGTGTTCTTCCCTCTGCTATATTTTGGAAGAGTTTGAGAAGGACAGGTGTTAGCTCTTCTCTAAACGTTTGATAGAATTCACCTGTGAAGCCATCTGGTCCTGGGCTTTTGTTTGTTGGAAGATTTTTAATCACAGTTTCAATTTCAGTGCTCGTGATTGGTCTGTTCATATTTTCTATTTCTTCCTGATTCAGTCTTGGCAGGTTGTGCATTTCTAAAAATTTGTCCATTTCTTCCAGATTGTCCGTTTAATTGGCATAGAGTTGCTTGTAGTAATCTCTCATGATTTTTTTTATTTCTGCAGTGTCAGTTGTTACTTCTCCTTTTTCATTTCTAATTCTATTGATTTTAGTCTTCGCCCTTCCTTTCTTGATGAGTCTGGCTAGTGGTTTATGTATTTTGTTTATCTTCTCAAAGAACCAGCTTTTAGTTTTATTGATCTTTGCTATTGTTTCCTTCATTTCTTTTTCATTTATTTCTGATCTGATTTTTATGATTTCTTTCCTTCTGCTAGCTTTGGGGTTTTTTTGTTCTTCTTTCTCTAATTGCTTGAGGTGCAAGGTTAGGTTGTTTATTCGAGATGTTTCCTGCTTCTTAAGGTGGGCTTGTATTGTTATAAACTTCCCCCTTAGAACTGCTTTTGCTGCATCCCATAGGTTTTGGGTCGTTGTGTCTCCACTATCATTTGTTTCTAGGTATTTTTTAATTTCCTCTTTGATTTCTTCAGTGATCACTTCATTATTAAGTAGTGTATTGTTTAGCCTCCATGTGTTTGTATTTTTTACAGATCTTTTCCTGTAATTGATATCTAGTCTCATGGCGTTGTGGTCAGAAAAGATACTTGATACAATTTCAATTTTCTTAAATTTAACAGGGCTTGATTTGTGACCCAAGATATGATCTATCCTGGAGAATGTTCCATGAGCACTTGAGAAAAATGTGTATTCTGTTGTTTTTGGATGGAGTGTCCTATAAATATCAATTAAGTCCATCTTGTTTAGTGTATCATTTAAAGCTTATGTTTCCTTATTTATTTTCATTTTGGATAATCTGTCCATGGGTGAAAGTGGGCTGTTAAAGTCCCCTACTATGAATGTGTTACTGTCGATCTCCCCTTTTATGGCTGTTAGTATTTGCCTTATGTATTGAGGTGCTCCTATGTTGGGTGCATAAATATTTACAATTGTTATATCTTCTTCTTGGATCGATCCCTTGATCATTATGTAGTGTCCTTCTTTGTCTCTTTTAATAGTCCTTATTTTAAAGTCTATTTTGTCTGATATGAGAATTGCTACTCCAGCTTTCTTTTGGTTTCCATTTGCATGGAATATCTTTTTCCATCCCCTTACTTTCAGTCTGTATGTGTCTCTAGGTCTGAAGTGGGTCTCTTGTAGACAGCATATATAAGGGTCTTGTTTTTGTATCCATTCAGCCAATCTGTGTCTTTTGGTGGGAGCATTTAGTCCATTTACATTTAAGGTAATTATCGATATGTATGTTCCTATTCCCATTTTCTAAATTGTTTTGGGTTCATTATTATAGGTCTTTTCCTTCTCTTGTGTTTCTTGTCTAGAGAAGTTCCTTTAGCATTTGTTGTAAAGCTGGTTTGGTGGTGCTGAACTCTCTCAGCTTTTGCTTGTCTGTAAAGGTTTTAATTTCTCCATCAAATCTGAATGAGATCCTTGCTGGGTAGAGTAGTCTTGGTTGCAGGTTTTTCTCCTTCATCACTTTCAGTATGTCCTGCCACTCCCTTCTGGCTTGTAGGGTTTCTGCTGAGAGATCAGCTGTTAACCTTATGGGGATTCCCTTGTGTGTTATTTGTTGTTTTTCCCTTGCTGCTTTTAATATGCTTTCTTTGTATTTAATTTTTGACAGTTTGATTAATATGTGTCTTGGCGTATTTCTCCTTGTATTTATCCTGTATGGGACTCTCTGTGCTTCCTGGACTTGATTAACTATTTCCTTTCCCATATTAGGGAAGTTTTCAACTATAATCTCTTCAAATATTTTCTCAGTCCCTTTCTTTTTCTCTTCTTCTTCTAGAACCCCTATAATTCGAATGTTGGTGCGTTTAATGTTGTCCCAGAGGTCTCTGAGACTGTCCTCAGTTCTTTTCATTCTTTTTTCTTTATTCTGCTCTGCAGTAGTTATTTCCACTATTTTATCTTCCAGGTCACTTATCCGTTCTTCTGCCTCAGTTATTCTGTTATTGATCCCATCTAGAGTACTTTTAATTTCATTTATTGCGTTGTTCATCATTGCTTGTTTCATCTTTATTTCTTCTAGGTCCTTGTTAACTGTTTCTTGCATTTTGTCCATTCTACTTCCAAGATTTCGGATCATCCGTACTATCATTATTCTGAATTCTTTTTCAGGTAGACTGCCTATTTCCTTTTCATTTGTTAGGTCTGGTGCATTTTTACCTTGCTCCTTCATCTGCTGTGTGTTTTTCTGTCTTCTCATTTTGCTTATCTTACTGTGTTTGGGGTCTCCTTTTTGCAGGCTGCACGTTCATAGTTCCCGTTGTTTTTGATGTCTGTCTCCAGTGGCTAAGGTTGTTTCAGTGGGTTGTGTAGGCTTCCTGGTGGAGGGGACTAGTGCCTGTGTTGTGGTGGATGAGGCTGGATCTTGTCTCTTTAGTGGGCAGGTTCACGTCTGCTGGTGTGTTTTGGGGTGTCTGTGGCCTTATTATGATTTTAGGCCGCATCTCTGCTAATGGGTGGGATTTTGTTCCTGTTTTGCTAGTTGTTTGGCATAGGTTGTCCAGCACTGTGGCTTGCTGGTCGTTGAGT
The DNA here is from genome assembly GCF_005190385.1 of Monodon monoceros. Lineage (NCBI taxonomy): Eukaryota > Metazoa > Chordata > Mammalia > Artiodactyla > Monodontidae > Monodon > Monodon monoceros. The sequence goes on along the minus strand of NW_021703767.1, from coordinate 46,823,336 downwards.
GAAGCTGGGTGCTGGTGTTATGATGGAGGTCTCTGGGAGATTTCCGCCGTTTAATATTATGTGGAGCTGGGAGGTCTCTTGTTGACCAGTGACCTGAAGTTGGCTTTCCTACCTCAGAGGCAGAGCCCTGACTCCTGGCCGGAGCACCAAGAGCCTTTCATCCACACGGCTCAGAATAAAAGGGAGAAAAAGTAGAGAGAATTAGTAGAAGTATGAGGAAAGAAAGAAGGAAAGGAGGAAACGAAGGAAGGAAGGAAGAAAGAAGCAAAGAAGGAAATAAAGGACGGAGGGAGGGAGGAAGGAAGGAAGGAGGGAAAGAAGGAAAAAAGACAGAAAGAAAGAAGATACAGTAAAAATAAAATAAAGTATAATATAGTTATTGAATTAAAAAATATTTAGAAAAGAAAAAAAAAAAGGGACGGATAGAACCTTAGGACAAATGTTGGAAGCAAAGCTATACAGAGAAAATCTTACACAGAAGCATACACATACACCCTCACAAAAAGAGGTAAAGGGGAAAACTCATAAATCTTGCTCTCAGAGACCACCTCCTCAATTTGGGGTGATTCGTTGTCTAAAGGAGGGAAGGAAGGAAGGAAAGAAAGAAAGAACGAAGGTAAAGTATAATAAAGTTATTACAATTAAAATTAATTATTAAGAAAAAAATTTTTTAAAAAAAACCATGGACGGATAGAGCCCTAGGACAAATGGTGGAAGCAAGACTATACAGACAAGATCTCACACAGAAGCATACACGTACTCATTCACAAAAAGAGGAAAAGGGAAAAAAATCATAGATCTCGCTCCTGAAGTCCACCTCTTCAATTTGGGATCATTCCTTGTCTATTCAGGTATTCCACAGATGCAGGGTATATCAAGTTGATTGTGGAGCTTTAATCCGCTGCTTCTGAGGCTGCTGGGAGAGATTTCCCTTTCTCTTCTTTGTTCTCACAGCTCACAGGAGCTCAGCTTTGGATTTGGCCCTGCCTCTGCGTGTAGGTCGCTGGAGGGCGTCTGTTTTTTGCTCAGACAGGACAGGGTTAAAGGAGCCACTGCTTCGGGTCTCCGGCTCACTCAGGCCGGGGGTGGGGGGGAGAGGGAGGGGCACTGCGTGCGGGGCGGGCCTGCGGCGTCAGAGGCGGCGTGACGTTGCACCAGCCTGAGGCCCGCCGTGCGTTCTCCCGGGGAAGTTGTCCCTGGATCCCGGGAACCTGGCAGTGGCGGGCTGCACAGGCTCCGCGGAAGAGGGGTGTGGAGAGTGACCTGTGCTCGCACACAGGCCCCTTGGTGGCGGCAGCAGCAGCCTTAGCGTCCCATGCCTGTCTCTGGGGTCCGCGCTTTTAGCCGCGGCTCGCGCCCGTCTCTGGGATCCGCGCTTTTAGCCGCGGCTCGCGCCCGTCTCTGGGGTTCGCGCTTTTAGCCGCGGCTCGCGCCCGTCTCTGGAGTTCCTTTAAGCAGCGCTCTTAAACCCCTCTCCTCGCGCA
>NW_021703767.1:46782055-46811852 GCF_005190385.1 Monodon monoceros | reverse complement strand
CTAGAAGAAATAAAGATGAAACAAGCAACGATGAACAACGCAATAAACGAAATTAAAAATACTCTAGAAGGGATCAATAGCAGAATAACTGAGGCAGAAGAACGGATAAGTGACCTGGAAGATAAAGTAGTGGAAATAACTACTGCAGAGCAGAATAAAGAAAAAAGAATGAAAAGAACTGAGGACAGTCTCAGAGACCTCTGGGACAACATTAAACGCACCAACATTCGAATTATAGGGGTTCCAGAAGAAGAAGAGAAAAAGAAAGGGACTGAGAAAATATTTGAAGAGATTATAGTTGAAAACTTCCCTAATATGGGAAAGGAAATAGTTAATCAAGTCCAGGAAGCACAGAGAGTCCCATACAGGATAAATACAAGGAGAAATACGCCAAGACACATATTAATCAAACTGTCAAAAATTAAATACAAAGAAAGCATATTAAAAGCAGCAAGGGAAAAACAACAAATAACACACAAGGGAATCCCCATAAGGTTAACAGCTGATCTCTCAGCAGAAACCCTACAAGCCAGAAGGGAGTGGCAGGACATAATGAAAGAGATGAAGGAGAAAAACCTGCAACCAAGACTACTCTACCCAGCAAGGATCTCATTCAGATTTGATGGAGAAATTAAAACCTTTACAGACAAGCAAAAGCTGAGAGAGTTCAGCACCACCAAACCAGCTTTACAACAAATGCTAAAGGAACTTCTCTAGACAAGGAACACAAGAGAAGGAAGAGACCTATAATAACGAACCCAAAACAATATAGAAAATGGGAATAGGAACATACATATCAATAATTACCTTAAATGTAAATGGACTAAATGCTCCCACCAAAAGACACAGATTGGCTGAATGGATACAAAAACAAGACCCTTATATATGCTGTCTACAAGAGACCCACTTCAGACCTAGAGACACATACAGACTGAAAATAAGGGGATGGAAAAAGATATTCCATGCAAATGGAAACCAAAAGAAAGCTGGAGTAGCAATTCTCATATCAGACAAAATAGACTTTAAAATAAGGACTATTACAAGAGACAAAGAAGGACACTACATAATGATCAAGGGATCGATCCAAGAAGAAGATATAACAATTGTAAATATTTATGCACCCAACATAGGAGCACCTCAATACATAAGGCAAATACTAACAGCCATAAAAGGGGAGATCGACAGTAACACATTCATAGTAGGGGACTTTAACAGCCCACTTTCACCCATGGACAGATTATCCAAAATGAAAATAAATAAGGAAACATAAGCTTTAAATGATACACTAAACAAGATGGACTTAATTGATATTTATAGGACACTCCATCCAAAAACAACAGAATACACATTTTTCTCAAGTGCTCATGGAACATTCTCCAGGATAGATCATATCTTGGGTCACAAATCAAGCCCTGTTAAATTTAAGAAAATTGAAATTGTATCAAGTATCTTTTCTGACCACAACGCCATGAGACTAGATATCAATTACAGGAAAAGATCTGTAAAAAATACAAACACATGGAGGCTAAACAATACACTACTTAATAATGAAGTGATCACTGAAGAAATCAAAGAGGAAATAAAAAAATACCTAGAAACAAATGACAATGGAGACACAACGACCCAAAACCTATGGGATGCAGCAAAAGCAGTTCTAAGGGGGAAGTTTATAGCAATACAAGCCCACCTTAAGAAGCAGGAAACATCTCGAATAAACAACCTAACCTTGCACCTCAAGCAATTAGAGGAAGAAGAACAAAGAAACCCCAAAGCTAGCAGAAGGAAAGAAATCATAAAAATCAGATCAGAAATAAATGAAAAAGAAATGAAGGAAACGATAGCAAAGATCAATAAAACTAAAAGCTGGTTCTTTGAGAAGATAAACAAAATAGATAAACCACTAGCCAGACTCATCAAGAAAAAAAGGGAGAAGACTCAAATCAATAGAATTAAAAATGAAAAAGGAGAAGTAACAACTGACACAGCAGAAATAAAAAAAATCATGAGAGATTACTACAAGCAACTCTATGCCAATAAAATGGACAATCTGGAAGAAATGGACAAATTCTTAGAAATGCACAACCTGCCAAGACTGAATCAGGAAGAAATAGAAAATATGAACAGACCAATCACAAGCACTGAAATTGAAACTGTGATTAAAAATCTTCCAACAAACAAAAGCCCAGGACCAGATGGCTTCACAGGTGAATTCTATCAAACGTTTAGAGAAGAGCTAACACCTATCCTTCTCAAACTCTTCCAAAATATAGCAGAGGGAGGAACACTCCCAAATTCCTTCTACGAGGCCACCATCAACTTGATACCAAAACCAGACAAGGATGTCACAAAGAAAGAAAACTACAGGCCAATATCACTGATGAAAATAGATGCAAAAATCCTCAACAAAATACTAGCAAACAGAATCCAACAGCACATTAAAAGGATCATATACCATGATCAAGTGGGGTTTATTCCAGGAATGCAAGGATTCTTCAATATACGCAAATCTATCAATGTGATAAACCATATTAACAAATTGAAGGAGAAAAACCATATGATCATCTCAATAGATGCAGAAAAGCTTTTGACAAAATTCAACACCCATTTATGATAAAAACCCTGCAGAAAGTAGGCATAGAGGGAACTTTCCTCAACATAATAAAGGCCATATATGACAAGCCCACAGCAAACATCATCCTCAATGGTGAAAAACTGAAAGCATTTCCACTAAGATCAGGAACAAGACAAGGTTGCCCACTCTCACCACTCTTATTCAACATAGTTTTGGAAGTTTTAGCCACAGCAATCAGAGAAGAAAAGGAAATAAAAGGAATCCAAATCGGAAAAGAAGAAGTAAAGCTGTCACTGTTTGCAGATGACATGATACTATACATAGAGAATCCTAAAGATGCTACCAGAAAACTACTAGAGCTAATCAATGAATTTGGTAAAGTAGCAGGATACAAAGTTAATGCACAGAAATCTCTGGCATTCCTATATACTAATGATGAAAAATCTGAAAGTGAAATCAAGAAAACACTCCCATTTACCATTGCAACAAAAAGAATAAAATATCTAGGAATAAACCTACCTAAGGAGACGAAAGACCTGTATGCAGAAAATTATAAGACACTGATGAAAGAAATTAAAGATGATACAAATAGATGGAGAGATATACCATGTTCTTGGATGGGAAGAATCAACATTGTGAAAATGACTGTACTACTGAAAGCAATCTACAGATTCAATGCAATCCCTATCAAACTACCACTGGCATTTTTCACAGAACTAGAACAAAAAATTTCGCAATTTGTATGGAAACACAAAAGACCCCGAATAGCCAAAGCAATCTTGAGAATGAAAAATGGAGCTGGACGAATCAGGCTCCCTGACTTCAGACTATACTACAAAGCTACAGTAATCAAGACAGTATGGTACTGGCACAAAAACAGAAAGATAGATCAATGGAACAGGATAGAAAGCCCAGAGATAAACCCACGCACATATGGACACCTTATCTTTGATAAAGGTGGCAGGAATGTACAGTGGAGAAAGGACAGCCTCTTCAATAAATGGTGCTGGGAAAACTGGACAGGTACATGTAAAAGTATGAGATTAGATCACTCCCTAACACTATACACAAAAATAAGCTCAAAATGGATTAAAGACCTAAATATAAGGCCAGAAACTATAAAACTCTTAGAGGAAAACATAGGCAGAACACTCTATGACATAAATCACAGCAAGATCCTTTCTGACCCACCTCCTAGAGTAATGGAAATAAAAACAAAAATAAACAAATGGGACCTAATGAAACTTCAAAGCTTTTGCACAGCAAAGGAAACCATAATCAAGACCAAAAGACAACCCTCAGAATGGGAGAAAATATTTGCAAATGAAGCAACTGACAAAGGATTAATCTCCAAAATTTACAAGCAGCTCATGCAGCTCAATAACAAAAAAACAAACAACCCAATCCCAAAATGGGCAGAAGACCTAAATAGACATTTCTCCAAAGAAGATATACAGAATGCCAACAAACACATGAAAGAATGCTCAACATCATTAATCATTAGAGAAATGCAAATCAAAACTACAATGAGATATCATCTCACACCAGTCAGAATGGCCATCATCAAAAAATCTAGAAACAATAAATGCTGGAGAGGGTGTGGAGAAAAGGGAACACTCTTGCACTGCTGGTGGGAATGTGAATTGGTTCAGCCACTATGGAGAACAGTATGGAGGTTCCTTAAAAAACTACAAATAGAACTACCATATGACCCAGCAATCCCACTACTGGGCATATACCCTGAGAAAACCAAAATTCAAAAAGAGTCATGTACCAAAATGTTCATTGCAGCTCTATTTACAATAGCCCGGAGATGGAAACAACCTAAGCGCCCATCATCGGATGAATGGATAAAGAAGATGTGGCACATATATACAATGGAATATTACTCAGCCTTAAAAAGAAATGAAATTGAGCTATTTGTAATGAGATGGATAGACCTAGAGTCTGTCATACAGAGTGAAGTAAGTCAGAAAGAAAAAGACAAATACCGTATGCTAACACATATATATGGAATTTAAGAAAAAAAATATCATGAAGAACCTAGGGGTAAGACAGGAATAAAGACGCAGATCTACTGGAGAACGGACTTGAGGATATGGGGAGGGGGAAGGGTGAGCTTTGACAGAGAGAGAGAGTCATGGACATATACACACTAACAAACGTAGTAAGGTAGATAGCTAGGGGGAAGCAGCCGCAAGGCACAGGGATATTAGCTCGGTGCTTTGTGACAGCCTGGAGGGGTGGGATAGGGAGAGTGGGAGGGAGGGAGACGCAAGAGGGAAGACATATGGGAACATATGTATATGTATAACTGATTCACTTTGTTATAAAGCAGAAACTAACACACCATTGTAAAGCAATTATACCCCAATAAAGATGTTTAAAAAAATAAAAAATAAAAAAAAGACTTTAGCTATTTGGGATCATTTGCAGTTCCATGTGGATTTTAGGATATTTTTTTCTGTTTCTGTGAAAAATACTATTAGAATTTTGATAGGGATTGTATTAAATCTGTAGATGACTTTGGGTACTATGGATACTTTAATAGTATTAGTTCTTTCAATCCATGAACACGGGATATTTTCCCATTTACTTTTGTCTTCTTCAGTTTCTTTTATAAATATCTTATAGTTTTCAATGTACACATCTTTCACCTTCTTGGTTAAATTTAATCCTAAGTATTTTATTCTTTGTGGTGCTATTGTAAATGTGACTGTTTTCCTCTTTTTTGGATAGTTCATTATTAGTGTATAGAAATGCAACTGATTTTTGTATGTTGATTATGTATCCTGAAACTTTACTTAATTCATTAGTTCTAAGAGCTTTTTGGTGAAATCTTTATTGTTTTCTATATATAAGATTCTGTCATCTGCAAATAGAGACAGTTCTACTTCTTCCTTTCCAATTTTGATGACTTTTCTTTCTTTTTTCTTTTTGTCTAATTACTCAGGCTAGGACTTCTAGTTCCAAGTTGAACAGAGGTGGTAAGAGTGAGCACCCTTGTTTTGTTCCTGATCTTAGAGGGCAAGCTTTCAACTTTTCATCATTGTCAGATGTTAGCTGTGGGCTTGTCATATAGGCATTTTTAGGTTTTCTAGGTTTCTGGCTTCTTTAGTTCCAAGTATAGGATATATGCGATACAAAGAAAATTCAAGAAATTCTCTACTGTGTTATTCCTTCTGTTCTGAAGTCCCTAGTCATCTTTTTTCTTTTCTTCACCTTTCAGAGTCTTTTAGTATTATTTTACGTATACTGTATAGGAATTTTAGTTGTACTTAGTGGGAGGCATGAGAAAAAGTATATCTACCTGGAATTAGAAGTACTGCTCCTTCCTTTCAAAATAAGGCATGGAGTGGCAGTCACCAGGAGTTATTGGATGAAACACTAATTGTATGACACCTCTATTATTAGCAAACTGACCTTAGGAATATAGGAAATGTGGGTCCATCCTAAAATGGACCAGCCCTTCTCAGTCTATTCTCCCTAGCAAAATGCTTTGCTTTTTTCCAAAAAGCAAATTCCATGGGGGTGGGACCATGTCTTTTACTTCTTTGTGGTTCGCTCATTGCCTACCACTGCTATAAGCAGTGTAGTTGTAATGGTTAAAAATGAGGCTCTGAAATCAGTCTGCAAGTGTTCCAATTTGGGGTTAATTATGTACTAGACAGTACGAACTTGTGTGAGTCTCCTAACTTCTCTTTTTTCTCAACTCTAAATAGAGATAATAATGATATCTCTCTCACCAGACTGTGTAGAAGTAAATGGGATAAAGTACTTAGCACAAAGCCTGCCATATCATAAGTGTGAAGGAAACATTAGCTTGTTATTAATATAATATACTAATATATTATGTATAATTAGTATGGAAACAATAAACACTTATTGAATAGATCTTATATATTTTCCATTATGCTTTGATTTTAAACACTGCTTTGAAGTATTTAAATCTTGTTTGGTATATCCTCCACAGACAGAGAACTCACATAATCTTGGGTAGTGAAGACTCTTCTGTGATATGTCACCATATTCTCTACTGTGTCATTTTGGTCAACCCATTCCAACTGGATGGTTGGTGGTGAAAATGGATTCAGTTTGTTTCCTGAAAAACAAAGACTTTGTCAGAAAGGAAACCGTTTTTATATACAAATGAACACATTCTGATAATTCAGGTAATTATTCCAGACAGACAAGGCAAATTTTTATACTTAGAAGTTTCCAGAGGAGCTATCTGTACTACTCAGATTTATCCAGCTTTCTCCCTCACTTTGGCAGCATAGACCTAATTCTAAACATACCATAAAATAAGCTGTACATTTGGCTCAAAGTTTATTCTATTTGGTCCAAAATGGCATCAAAATCATTAACTAAGTACACATTGACTTGGAAGGAAGGAGGAAAAGAATTCAAGTAAAAAGAGATTTTTATTGCCAAAATTTGAGTTCCCTTCCAGTGGCTGCCACAACTTTGCTAACACCCAAGGTAAGCAAGAGGCAGGCGTCTTTTATGCTCTAGGTGTTAGTGATGACATAAATTATAGTGAGAAACAATACAGCACTTTTTAAAGTTCTGGATGGTTTAAAAAAAGGAGAAATGAATTTTCAATATCAAGTCTTAAAATTGTTCATTTGCTAGTCGTCCTATTGTTTCTTGCTCCTCTGGTTTTAAATTAAATCTTGTAGTTAAAATGGTAGATTTTCAAAATACTCTTACTACTATCATGTTCCTACTTGTATGCTTCCAGTATATTGGTATCTCACTTTATCATTTACAGGGAAGAAATGGTCCCAGAAGACTAGATGACTTTCCTTCACAAGCACACTGAAAACAAGACAAGGAGAATCAGTTCCATTCAGTACTGTAACACCATATTCTCTAATGTGTTCTTTTGGTCAAGCCAATATTTTGGTCAAGTAATAATGGATAAGAAAAAAATTATAGTATACCATTATTGTGCTGATAAGACAGAGGAAATTGGATGTGGTATAGGTCAAGCAAGCAAACGTTGATAGCACTGTAAATAGATATCCAAAAACCATTGATATTTTTAGGATGTTAATTTTTTTAATTTTTATTTTTTATTGAAGTACAGTTGATGTACAATGTGTTAGTTTCTGGTGTACAGCAAAGTGATTCATATATATATATTTATATATGAATATATATACATGAATATATATATTCTTTTTCAGATTCTTTTCTATTATAGGTTACTACAAAATATTGAATATAGTTCCCTGTGCTATACAGTAGGACCTTATTGTTTATCTATTTTATATATAGTAGTATGTATCTGTTAATCCCAAGCTCCTAATTTATCACTCCCTCCTCATTCCCCCTTGGTAACCATAAGTTTGTTTTCTATGTCTGTGAGTCTGTTTCTGTTTTGTAAATAAGTGCATTCATATCATGTTTTTAGATTCCACATGTTAGTGATAATCATGATATTTGTCTTTCTCTGTCTGACTTACTTCACTTAGTATGGTAATGTCTAGGTCCATCCATGTTGCTGAAAATGGCATTATTTCATTCTTTTTATGGCTAATATTCCATTGTATGTATATACCACATCTTCTTTATCCATTCGTTTGTCGATGGACACTTGGATTGCTTCCATGTCTTGGCTATTGTAAATAGTGCTGCTATGAACATTGGCGTGCATGTATCTTTTTGAATTAGAGTTTTCTCTGGATACACCCAGGAGTGGGATTGCTGGATCATATGCAACTCTATTTTCAGTCCTTTAAGGAACCTCCATACTGTTCTCCATACTGGCTGCACCAATTTATATTCTCACCAGCAGTGGAGGAGGGTTCCCTTCTCTCTGCACCCTCTCCAGCATTTATTATTTGTAGACTTTTTGATGATGGCCGTTCTGACTGGTGTGAGGTGATACCTCATTGTAGTTTTGATTTGCATTTCTCTAATAATTAGCAATGTTGAGCATATTTTCATATGCCTATTGGCCATCTATATGTCCTCTTTGGAGAAATGTCTGTTTAGGTCTTCTGCCCACTTTTTGATTGGATTGTTTGTTTGTTTTGATATTGAGCTGTATGAGCTGTTTGTGTATTTTGGAAATTAAGCCCTTGTTGGCCGCATCATTTGCAAGTATTTTCTCCCATTCTGTAGGTTGCCTTTTCATTTGTTTATGGTTTCCTTTGCTGTGTAAAAGCTTGTAAATTTGATTATGTCCCATTTGTTTATTTTTGTTTTTATTTCCATTGCCTTGGGAGACTAACCAAAGAAAACATTGGTAAGATTTATGTCAGAGAATGTTTTGCCTGTGTTCTCTTCTAGGAGTTTTATGGTGTCATGTCTTATATTTATATCTTTAAGCCACTTTGAGTTTATTTTTATGTGTGGTGTGAGGGAGTGTTCTAACTTCATTGATTTACATGTGGCTGTCCAGCTTCCCCAAAACCACTTGTGAAGAGACTCTCTTTTCTCCATTGTATATTCTTGCCTCCTTTGCTGTAGATTAAGCGACGATGGGTGTGTGGGTTTATTTTTGGGCTCTCTATTCTGTCCCATTGATAGGATGTTAATTTTTAAATGTCATTACAATGCCTTTTAGGTCTTCTTTATTTCTTCTTTATTTATTTTTCCATTTTTATTGAGATATAATTGGTATATAGTACTATAAAGGCCTAGGGTATACAACATAATGATTTGGCTTAGATACATTATGAAATGATTACAGAATAAGTTTAGTAAACATCCATCATCTCATATAGATACAAAATTAAAGAAATAGAAAAAAATTTTCCCTGTGAAGAGAACTCTTAGGATTTATTCTCTTAACAACTTTCATATATAATGTAAACAGTGTATATTATATTTATCATGTAGTACATTACATCCCAAGTACTTATTAATCTTATAAGTGGAAGTTTGTCTCTTTTGACTACCTTCATCCAGTTACCCCTCCTCCCATTCCCCACCTCTGGAAAGCACAAATCTGATCTCTCTTTCTATGAGTTTGTTTGTTTTTGAAGTATAATTGGCTTATAACGCTGTGTTAGTTCCTGTTTTACAACATAGTGATTTAATATTTCTATACATTTCAAAATGATCACCACAATAAGTTTAGTTACCATGTCACCATACAAAGCTATTACATAATTATTGACTATATTCCCCATACTGTACATTTCATACCTGTGACTCATTTATTTTGTAACTAAGAGTCTGTACTTTTTAATATGCCTCCCTTTTCTCTCTCCTCCCCACAAACCCCCTATACTCTGGCAACCACCTCTTTTTTCTGTGTTTCTATGACTCTGTTCCTTTTAGGTATGTTTGTTCATTTGTTTTGTTTTTGTAGATTCTAAAAATAAGTGAAATCATACAGTTTTTGTCTTTCTCTGACTTATTTCACATAGCGTAATATTCTCTAGGTCCATTTGTTTTGTTGTAAATGGCAAAATTTCATTTTTATTTTGTGGCTAATTAATATTCCATTGTACATGTATATACCACATTTTCTTTATCCATTCATCTATGGATAGGCACTGAGGTTGCTTCCATATTTTGGCTATTATAAATAATGCTGCAATGAACATAGGGATGCGTATATTTTTTTGAATTAGTGTTCTTGTTTTCTTCGAATAAATACCCAGAAATGGAATTGCTGGATCATGTGGTAGTTCTGTTTTTAATTTTTTTGAGGAATCTTCAAAATGTTTTCCAGAGTGGTTGCACCAATTTACATTCCTACCAACAGGGCCTGAGGGTTCCCTTTTCTCTACACCCTCATCAACACTTGTTTGTTGTATTTTCAATAATAGCCATTCTGAAAGTCATGAGGTAATATCTCGTGGTTTTGATTTGCATTTCCCTGATGATTAGTGATGTTGAGCATCTTTTCATGTCCCTGTTGGCCATCAGTATGTCTTATTTGGAAAAATGTCTATTCAGGTCCTGGGCCATTTTTTTTTTTTTTCTTTGCGGTATGCGGGCCTCTCACTGTTGTGGCCTCTCCTGTTGCGGAGCACAGGCTCCGGACGCGCAGGCTCAGCAGCCATGGCTCACGGGCCCAGCTGCTCCACGGCATGTGGGATCTTCCCGGACCGGGACTCAAACCCGTGTCCCCTGCATTGGCAGGCGGACTCTCAACCTCTGAGCCACCAGGGAAGCCCCTGGGCCATTTTTTAATTAGGTTGTTTTGGGTTTTGATGTTGAGTTGTTTGTATATTTTGGATTTTAACCCCTTATTGGATACATCATTTGCAATATCTCCTTCAACTCAGTAGATAGCCTTTTCATTTTGTTGATGGTTTCCTATGCTGTGCAAAAGCTTTTTAGTTTTATGTAGTCCCATTTGTTTATTTTTGTTTTTGTTTCCCTTGCCTGAAGAGGCATATCCAAAAAAAAAAAAAAATTACAAAGACAGATGTCAAAGGGTATACTGCCTATGTTTTCTTCTAGAAATTTTACGGTTTCAGGTCTTACAGTTGAGTCTTACTCAATTCATTTTGAATTTATTTTTGTATATGGTGTGAGAAAGTAGACTGATTCTTTTGTGTGTAGCTGTCTAGTTTTCCCAACACCATTTATTGAAGAGGCTGTCTTTACTGTATTGTATGTTTTTTCTTCCTTTGTCATAGCTTAACTGACCATATAAACGTAGGTTACTGCTGATAGCTGTATTCTGTTCCATTGAGCTCTGTGTCTGTTTTTGTGCCAGTACCAAATTCTTTTGATTACTGTAGCTTTGTAGTATAGCTTCAAATCAGGGAGTTTTGTTTTTCTTCATTAAGACTGTTTTGGCTATTTGAGGTCTTTTGGGTTTCCATACAAATTTTAGAATTATTTGGTCTTGTTCTGTGAAAAAAAAAGCCATTGATATCTTGATAGGGATTGCACCGAATTTGTAGATTGCTTTGTGTAGTATGTTCATCTGAACAATATTAATTCTTCCAATCTATGAACATGGTAAATATTTCCATCTGTTTGTGTAGTCTTTGATTTCTTTCATCTTGTTATAGTTTTCCGAATGCAGGTCTTTAACCTCCTTAGTTAGATTGCTTCCTAGATATTTTATTCTTTTTGATGTCAATGTAAATGAGATTGTTTTCCTAATTTCTCTTTCTGATAGTTCAATTATAGTATATGGAAATGCAACAGATTTATATATATTAATTTTCTATCCTGCTACTTTACCAAATTCATTCATGAGTTCTAGCACTTTTTGGTGGTGTCTTGAGGATTTTTTATGTACAGTATCATGTCATCTGCAAACAGTGACAGTTTTTCTTCTACCTTTCCAATGTGGATTCCTTTTATTTCTCTTTCTTGTCTGATTGTTATGACTAGGGCTTCCAATACTATGTTGAATAAAAGTGACAAGAGTGGGTATCCTTGTCTTCTTCCTGATCTTAGAGGAAATGCTTTTAGGTATTCGCCATTGAATATGATATTAGCTGTGGGCTTATCATATACGGCCTTTATTATGTTGAGGTATGTTCCCTCTATACCCCCTTTGTGGAGAGATTTTGTCATAAATAGATGTTGAATTTTGTCAAAAGCTTTTTCTTCATCTACTGAGGTGATCATATTATTTTTCCTTTTTCAGTCTGTTAATGTGGTGTTTCACAGTGTTTGACTTGTGGATATTAAGTCATTCTTCCATCCCTGGGGTAAATCTCACTTGATCATGATATATGATCCTTTTAATATATTGTTGAATTTGGTTTGCTGATATTTTGTTCCAGATTTTTTCATCTATGTTTATCAGTGATATTAACCTGTAATTTTCTTTTTTTTTCTTTTTTGTTTTTTAACTATATCTTTGATTTTGTTATCAGGATGATGCTGGTCATGTAGAATGAGTTCAGAAGTGTGCTTCCTCTGAAATTTTTTTGAAGTATTTTGAGAAGGATAGGTATTAACTCTTCTCTAAATGTTTGGTAGAATTCACCTGTGAAGCCGTCTGGTCCTGGAGTTTTGTTTGCTTGGAAGTTTTAAAGTATTGATTTAATTTATTTACTGGTAATTTGTCCATATTTTCTATTTCTTCCTAATTCACTATGGGAGATTGTACATCTCTAGGAATTTATTCATCTAGGTTGTTCATGTTATTGATGTATAGTTGTTCATAGTAATCTCATGATCCTTTGTATTTCTGTGTGTTGGTTTATCTTCTACTTTTTTCACTTCTGATTTTATTTATTTGGGCTGTCTCTTTCTTATTTCTTGATGAGTCTGTCTGCTAAATGTTTATTTCTTATCAAATAAATAGCTCTTAGTTTCGTTGATCTTTTATGTTTTTAATATCTATTTCATTTATCTGCTTTGATCTTTATTATTTCTTTCCCTATACTAAATTCTGGTTTTGTTTGTCTTGTTTATCTAGCTCCTTTAGATGTAATGTTAGGTTGTTTATTTGAGATTTTTCTTGTTTCCTGAGGTAGTCTTGTATCACTATAAATTTCCCTCTTAGAACGGCTTTTGCTGAGTCCAATTGATTTTGCTTTTGTTTTCATTTGACTTCAGGTATTTTTTGATTTCCTCTCTGATTTCTTCAGTGACCTATTGGTTGTTTAGTAATGTATTGTTTAGCCAATATATATTTTTGTGTTTTGAAATTTTTTTTGGAAAAATTATGAGACTAGATTTCTAGTCTCATAGCATTATCATCAGAAAAGATGTTTAATATGATTTCAATCTTCTTAATTTACCGAGACATGTTTTGTGGCCTAGTATGTGATCTGTCCTGGAAAATGTTCCATATGCACTTGAAAAGAATATGTATTCTGTTACTTGGGATGGAATATTCTGTATGTATCTGTTAAGTTCATCTGAACTACATGTGTCATTTAAGTGTTTCCTTATTGATTTTCTGTCCTGATGATGTAATGGGGTGTTAAATTCCCATACTATTATTGTATTACTGTCCAGTTATCTTTTTATGGCTGTTAATATTTGCTTTATGTATTTAGGTACTCCTATGTCAGGGGCATATATCTTACAATTGTTATATCTTCCTGGATTGATTACATAATTTATCAGTATATAATATCCTTCTTTGTTTCTTGTTACAGTCTTTGTTTCAAAGTCTATTTTGTCTCATGTAAGTATTGCTACCCTGGCTTTCTTTATGTTTCCATTTGTATGAAATACCTTTTACCATCCCCTCACTTGCAGTCTGTGTGTGTCTTTAGAGCTGAAGTGAGTCTCTTGTAGGCAGCATATATGGATCTTGTTTTTGCATCCATTCAGCTACTCTATGTCTTTTGATTGGAGCATTTAGCCTGCTTACATTTGAAGTAATTATTGATAGCCATGTACTTATTACCATTTTGTTAATTTCTTGGGGGTTGTTTTTGTAGTTCTTTTTTGTTTCTTCTTTTCTCTCTTCCCTTGTGATTTTGATGACTATCTTTAGTGTCACATTTGAATTCCTTTTTGTGTGTATATGTATTATAGATTTGGGGTTTGTGATTTCCGTGAGGTTTATAGATAACAATCTCTATATATGTGATTATTTTAAGTTGCTGATCTCTTAAGAGAAAATGCATTTAACCACTCTGCCTTTTTACTGCACCCACCCACATTTCTGTTTTTGACATCATATTTTATATCTTTTTGTTTTGTGTAATCCCTTAACTGTTTATTGTGGACATAGATGATTTTACTACTTTAGTCTTTTAATCTTCCTGCTAGATTTATAAGTGGTTGATCTACTGCCTATACTATATATTTGCCTTTACCAATGAGATTTTTCATTTTGTAATTTTTGTATTTTTAGTTGTGGCCTTTCCTTTTCCTCTTAGAGAAGTCCCTTTAACATTTTTAATGAAGCTGTTTTGTGATGCTGAACATCTTTTAGCTCTTGCTTGTCTGTAAAACTTTAAATCCTTCAAATCTTAATGATATCCTTGCCAGATGGAGTATTCTTGTTTGTAGGTTTTTCCCTTTCATCACTTTAAATATATTGTGCCATTTCTTTCTTGCCTGCACACTTTCTGCTAAAAATTCAGCCAAGTCTTATGGGAAGGAATTCCCTTGTACATAATTTGTTGCTTTTTCCTTACTGCTTCTAATATTCTCTGTCTTTACTTTTTGCCATTTTAATTACAATGTGTCTTTGTGTGGTCTTCTTTGAGTTGATCCTGTTTGGGACTTTCTGTGCTTCCTGGACCTGGATGTCTGTTTCCTTTCCCAGGTTAGGGAAGTATTCAGCTATTTTGTCTTCAAGCATATTCTCTGCCCCTTTTATTTCTCTCTTCTCCTTTTGGGACCTCTTTTTTTTAACTTTTTATTTTATATTGGAATATAGTTGATTAACAATGTTGTGTTAGTTTCAGGTGTACAGCAGAGTGATTCAGTTATACATATACATGTATCTATTCTTTTTCAAATTCCTTTCCCATTTATGTTGTTATATAATATTGAGCAGAGTTCCCTGTGCTATACAGTAGGTCTTTTGGGACCTCTTAATGTAAATGTTGGTACACTTGATATTGTCCCAGAAGTCTCTTAAATCCTCCTCAGTTAAAAAAATTCTTTTTTCCTTTCTCTGTTCAGCTTGGGTGAACTACTCTGTCTTCCAGTTTGCTGATCAGTTTTTGTTTGGCTTTTTTTTTTTTTGAAATCATCTAATATACAGTTGATTCCTTCTAGTATATTTTTTATTTCAGTTATTGTATTCTTCAGTTCTCTTTGATTCTTCTATATATTTTCTAACTCTTTGTGAAACTTCTCACTATGTTCATCCATTCTTCCCTGAGTTCTTTGAGCATCTTTATGATCATTACCTTGAACTCTTTATAAGGTAGATTTCTTATCTCCACTTCACTTAGTTCTTATTCTGAGGTTTTATCTTGTTCCTTTGTTTGGGACATATTCCCCTGTTGCCTCATTTTTCCCAATTCACTATTATTTCTATGTATATGGTAGGCTGGTTACATTTCCTGATCTTGGATATACAGCTTTATGTAGGAGACATCCTATGGGGCCCAACAGCACAGTTTGCTCTGGTCACCAGAGCTATATGTTCTAGGGGTCCCCTCTATATAGGCTGCATGTGTTCTTCTGTTAAGATGGGCTGACTACTGTGAGCACTCTAATAGGCATGGCCAATCCCTGCTTCAGTTGGTGGGTGGGGCCAGGCCCTGGCATGGTTGCCTGCATGACCAGAGGAATCCTGGTTCTGATGCAGACCCACTGGTAGGCAGGGCCATGTCCTGAGTTGGCTGGCTGCAGAACCCTGGGTGGTTTGGAGCCTAGTGCAGGCCCTCTGGTGGGCAAAGCAGGGTCCCATGGTGCTGGCTCTGGGACATGGAGTCCCAGAATTAGTGTCAGCCTACTGATTGGTGGGGTCATGACCTAGGAGGGTCCTGGGACTGCTGTTGACCTGCTGGCTGGTGAGGCTGGTTCCTGACATGGCTAGCTGCATGGTGAGGTGTGTCCCAGAGCTGATGCCAGCCCACTGGTGTGTGGAGCTGGGTCCTGGGCCCTCTGATGGGTACGGTCAGATCCTGGGGTGACTGGGGGCTGAGAGGGTCTTATGGTAGTCAGCCTGCAGGTGGATATGACTGTGTCCCCTCCCAGATAACTGCTTGGCCTGGGGTCTCCCCAAGGTGCTGACCGGCTGGTGGGTGGGGCTGGGTCCTAGTACCTATACGATAGAGGTTGTATTCTAAAATGGCACTTGCCAGCACCAGTGTCCTTGTGGTTGAAGAGCTCCCCAAAATGCTTGCTGCCAGCATCTTTTTTCCCTGGGTGAGTCCCAATTTCCTGCTGCCTCTAAGGGAGGCTCTCCAAGATCAGCAAGTGGGTCTGCCCCAGGCTCCTTTCAAAATGCTGCTTCTGCCCTGGGTCTCAGAGTATGTGAGAGTTTGTGTGGGTCCTTTAAGAAAGGAGTCTGTGTTTTCCACAGTCCTCTGGCTCTCCTGAAAGTAAGACCCACTGGCCTTCAAATACAAACGTTCTGAGGCTTCACCTTCTTGGTGCAGGACCATTAGACTGGGCAGCCTGATGTGGGGCTCAGAGCCCTCACTCCCTGGGGAAAACCTCTGTAATTGTGATTATTCTCCTGTTTGTTGCTTATCTGAGGGCATAGGTCTTCACTCTACCATGCCTCAGCCCCTCCTCCCTATCTTATTGTGGTTCCCTCCATTTCTTTTTTTAACATCCTTATTGGAGTATAATTATTTTACAATGTTGTGTTCGTTTCTACTATATAACAAGTGAATCACCTATATGCATATATCCCCATATTCCCTCCCTCTTTTGTCTCCCTTGACCCTCCCTATCTCAACGCTCTAGGTGGTCAAAAAGCACTGGGCTAATCTCCCTGTGCTATGCAGCTGCTTCCCACTAGCTATCTGTTGTACCTTTTTTTTTTTTTTTTTTTTTGTGGTACGCAGGCCTCTCACTGTTGTGGCCTCTCCCGCTGCGGAGCACAGGCTCCGGACGCACAGGCTCAGTGGCCATGGCTTACGGGCCCAGATGCTCCATGGCATGTGGGATCTTCCCGGACCGGGGCACAAACCCAAGTCCCCTGCATTGGCAGGCAGACTCTCAACCACTGCACCACCAGGGAAGCCCTGTTTTAACTTTGGTAATGTATATATATCCATGCCGCTCTCTCTTCGTCCCAGCTTACCCTTTACCCTCCCTGTGTCCTCAAGTCCATTCTCTACGTCTGCATCTTTATTCCTGTCCTGCCCCTAAGTTCACCAGAACCATTTTTTTTTAAGATTCCACATATATGTGTTAGCATACGGTAATTGTTTTTCTCCTTCTGACTTACTTCACTCTGTATGACAAACTATAGGTCCATCCACCTCACCACAAATAGTTCAATTTCATTTCTTTTTATGACGAGTAATATTGCATTGTATATATGTGCCACATCTTCTTTATCCATTCATCTGTTGATGGACATTTAGGTGCTTCCATGTCCTGGCTATTGTAAATAGTGCTGCAATGAACATTGTGGTACATGTCTCTATTTGAATTATGGTTTTTCTCAGGGTATATGCACAGTAGCAGAATTTGTGGATCATATGGTAGTTCTAGTTTTAGTTTTTTAAGGAACCTCCATACTGTTCTCCATAGTGGCTGTATCAATTTACATTCCCACCAACAGGGCAAGAGGGTTCCGTTTTCTCCACACCCTCTCCAGCATTTATTGTTTGTAGATTTTTTGATGATGGCCATTCTGACCAGTGTGAGATGTATCTCATTGTAGTTTTGATTTGCATTTCTCTAATGATTAATGATGTAGAGGATTCTTTCATGTGTTTGTTGGCAATCTGTATATCTTCTTTGGAGAAATATCTATTTAGGTCTTCTGCCCATTTTTGTATTGGGCTGTTGTTTTTTTGATATTGAGGTGCATGAGCTGCTTGTATATTTTAGAGATTAATCCTTTGTCAGTTGCTTCGTTGAAAAATATTTTCTCCTATTCTGAGTGTCGACTTTTTTTTTTTAATGTATTTATTTTATTTTTGGCTGCGTTGGGTCTTCATTGCTGCTTGCAGGCTTTCTCTAGTTGTGGCGAGCAGGGGCTACTCTTCATTGCAGTGTGCAGTCTTCTCATTGCAGTGGCTTCTCTTGTTGCAGAGCACGGGTTTCAGCAGTTGTGGCTCTCGGGCCCTAGAGCCTAGGCTCAGTAGTTGTGGCACACTGGCTTAGTTGCTCCGCAGCATGTGGGATCTTCCTGGACCAGGGCTCGAACCCGTGTCTCCTGCATTGGCAGGCAGATTCTTAACCACTGCACCACCAGGGAAACCCCTGAGGGTCGTCTTTTCATTTTCTTTATGGTTTCCTTTGCTGTGCAAAAGCTTTTAAAATTCATTAGGTCCCATTTGTTTATTTTTGTTTGTATTTCCATTTCTCTAGGAGGTGGGTAAAAAAGAATCTTGCTGTGATTTATGTCATAGCGTGTTCTGCCTATGTTTTCCTCTAAGAGTTTTATAGTGTCTGGCCTTACATTTAGGTCTTTAACCCATTTTGAGTTTATTTTTGTATACGGTGTTAGGGAGTGTTCTAATTTCATTCTTTTATATGTAGCTGTCCAGTTTTCCCAGCACCACTTATTGAGGAGGCTGTGTTTTCTCCATTGTATATTCTTGCCTCCTTTATCAAAGATAAGGTGACCATATGTGTGTGGGTTTATCTCTGGGCTTTCTATACTGTTCCATTGATCTATATTTCTCCTTTTGTGCCAGTATCATACTGTCTTGATTACTGTAACTTTGTAGCATATTCTGCAGTCCAGGAGCCTGATTCCTCCAGCTCTGTTTTTCTTTCTCAAGATTGCTTTGGCTATTTGGGGTCTTTTTTGTTTCCATACAAATTGTGAATTTTTTTGTTCTAGTTCTGTGAAAAATGCCATTGATAGTTTGATAGGGATTGCATTGAATCTGAAGATTGCATTGAGTAGTTTAGTGATTTTCACAATGTTGATTCTTCCACTCCAAGAACATGGTGTATCTCTCCATCTCTTTGTATTGTCTTTAATTTCTTTCATTAGTGTCTTATAGTTTTCTGCATACAGGTCTTTTGTCTCCTTAGGTAGGTTTATTCCTAGGTATTTTATTCATTTTGTTGCAGTGGTAAATGGGAGTGTTTCCTTAAATTCTCTTTCCAATTTTTCATCAT
Organism: Monodon monoceros; assembly: GCF_005190385.1. Taxonomy (NCBI): domain Eukaryota; kingdom Metazoa; phylum Chordata; class Mammalia; order Artiodactyla; family Monodontidae; genus Monodon; species Monodon monoceros. Next base: position 46,792,663 of record NW_021703767.1, on the reverse strand, counting down.
TAGTGTATAGGAATGCAAGAGATTTCTGTGCATTAATTTTGTATCCTGTTACTTTACCAAATTCATTGATTAGCTCTAGTAGTTTTCTAGTAGCAGCTTTAAGATTCTCTGTGTATAGTATCATGTCATCTGTGAACAGTGACGGCTTTACTTCTTCTTTTCCAATTTGGATTCCTTTTATTTCTTTTTCTTCTCTGATTGCTGTGGCTAAAACTTCCAAGACTATGTTGAAAAATAGTGGAGAGAGTGGACAACCTTGTGTTGTTCCTGATCTTAGAAGAAATGGTTTCAGTTTTTCACCATTGAGAACAGTGTTGACTGTGGCTTTGTCATATATGGCCTTTATTATGTTGAGCTATGTTCCCTCTATGCCTACTTTCTGGAGAGTTTTTATCATAAATGGCTGTTGAATTTTGGCAAAAGTGCATCTATTGAGATTATCATATGGTTTTTATCCTTCAGTTTAATATGGTGTATCACATTGATTGGTTTGGCTATATTGAAGAATTCTTGCATTCCTCGGAAAAACCCCACTTAATCATGGTGTATGATCCTTTTAATGTGCTTCTAGATTCTGTTTGCTAGTATTTTGTTGAGGATTTTTGCATCTGTGTTCATCAGTGATATTGGCCTGTAGTTTTCTTTTTTGTGTGTGACATCTTTGTCTTGTTTTGTTATCAGGGTGATGGTGGCCTCATAGAATGAGTTTGGGAGTGTTCCTCCCTCTGCTATATTTTGGAAGAGTTTGAAAAGGATAGGTGTTAGCTCTTCTCTAAATGTTTGATAGAATTCGCCTGTGAAGCCATCTGGTCCTGGGCTTTTGTTTGTTGCAAGATTTTTAATGACAGTTTCAATTTCAGTGCTTGTGATTGATCTGTTTATAGTTTCTATTTCTTCCTGGTTCAGTCTTAGAAGGTTGTGCTTTTCTAAGAACGTGTACATTTCTTCCAGGTTGTCTGTTTTATTGGCATATAGTTGCCTGTAGTAATCTCTCATGATCCTTTGTATTTCTGCAGTATTAGTTGTTACTTCCCCTTTTTCATTTCTATATCTACTGATTTTAGTGTTCTCGCTTTTTGTCTTGATGAGTCTGGCTAATGTTTTATCAATTTTTTTATCTTCTCAAAGAACAAGCTTTTAGTTTTATTGATCTTTTCTGTTGTTTCCTTTACTTCTTTTTCATTGATTTCTGATCTGATCTTTACGATTTCTTTTCTTCTGCTAACTTTGGAGTTTTTTTGTTCTTCTTTGCTAACTGCTTTAGGTGTAAGGTTAGGTTGTTTGAGATGTTTCTTGTTTCTTGAGGTAGGATTGTATTACTATAAACTTCCCTCTTAGAACTGCTTTTGCTGCATCCCACAGGTTTTTGGTCATCATGTATTCATTGTCATTTGTTTCTAGGTATTTTTTGATTTCCTCTTTGACTTCTTCAGTAATCTCTTGGTTATTTAGTAGCATATTGTGTAGCCTCCATGTGTTTGTATTATTTACAGTTTTTTTTCCTGTAATTGATATTTAGTCTAATAGCATTGTGGTCAGAAAAGATTTGATACAATTTCAAGTTTCTTAAATTTACCAAGGCTTGGGCTTCCCTGGTGGCGCAGTGGTTGAGAGTCCGCCTGCTGATGCAGGGGACGCGGGTTCGTGCCCCGGTCCTGGAAGATCCCACATGCCACGGAGCAGCTGGGCCCGTGAGCCATGGCCGCTGAGCCTACATGTCCGGAGTCTCTGCTCCACAGTGGGAGAGGCCACAACAGTGAGAAGCCCACATACCGCAAAAAAAAAAAAAAAAAAAAATTTACCAAGGCTTGATTTGTGACCCAAGATATGATCTATCCTGGAGAATATTCCATGAGCATTTGAGAAGAAAGTGTTTTCTGTTGTTTTTGGATAGAATATCCTATAAATATCAATTAAGTCCATCTTGTTTAATGTGCCATTTAAAGCTTGTGTTTCCTTATTTATTTTCATTTTGGATGATCTGTCCATTGGTGAAAGTGGGGTGTTAAAGTCCCTACTATGATTGTTTTACTGTTGATTTCCCCTTTTATGGCTGTTTGCCTTTGCCTTATGTATTGATGTGCTCCTATGTTGGGTGCATAAGTATTTACAATTGTTATATCTTCTTCTTGGATTGATCCCTTGATTATTATGTAGTGTCCCTCTTTGTCTCTTGTGATAGTCTATTGTAAAGTCTACTTTATCTGATATGAGAATTGCTACTCCAGCTTTCTTCTGATTTCCATTTGCATGGAATATCTTTTTCCAACCTGTCACTTTCAGTTTGTATGTGTCCCTAGGTCTGAAGTGAGTCTCTTGTAGACAGCATATATTCAGGACTTGTTTTTGTATCCATTCAGCCAGTCTATGTCATTTGGTTGGAGCATTTAATCCATTTACATATAAGGTGATTCTTGATATGTATGTTCCTATTACCATTTTCTTAATTGTTTTGCATTTGGTTTTGTAGATCTTTTCCTTCTTTTGTGTTTCCTGCCTTTAGCATTTGTTGTAATGCTGGTGTGGTGGTGCTGAATTCTTTTAGCTTTTGCATGTCTGTAAAGGTTTTAATTTCTCTGTCGAATCTGAATGAGATCCTAGCTGGGTAGAGTTATCTTGGTCATAGGTTTTTCCCTTTCATCACTTTAAGTATGTCCTGCCACTCCCTTCTGACTTGCAGAGTTACTATTGAAAGATCACCTGTTACTCTTATGGGGATTCCCTTGTATGGTATTTGTTGCTTTTTCCTTGCTGCTTTTAATATTTTTTCTTTGTATTTAGTGTTTGATAGTTTGATTAATATGTGTCTTGGCATGTTTCTCCTTGGATTTATCCTGTGTAGGAATTTCTTTTCTTCCTGTACTTGACTGACTCTTTCCTTTCCCATGTTAGGGAAGTTTTTCACTATGATCTCTTCATATATTTTCTCAGACCCTTTCTTTTTCTCTTCTTCTTCCGGGACCCATATAATTTGAATCTTGGTGTGTTTAATGTTGTCCCAGAGGTCTCTGAGAGTGTTCTCAATTCTTTTCATTCTTTTTTCTTTATTCTGCTCTGCAGCAGTTATTTCCACTATTTTATCTTCCAGGTCACTTATCCATTCTTCTACCTCAGTTATTCTGCTATTGATTCCTTCTAGAGAATTTTTAATTTCATTTATTGTGTTTTTCATCATTGTTTGTTTGCTCTTTAGTTCTTCTAGATCCTTATTAAATGTTTCTTTTATTTTCTCCATTTTATTTCCAAGATTTTGGATCATCATTACTATCATTACTCTGAATTCTTTATCAGGTAGACTGCCTATTTCCTCTCCATTTGTTTGGTCTGGTGGGTTTTTACCTTGCTCCTTCATCTGTTGTGTTTTTCTCTGTCTTCTCATTTTGTTTAACTTACTGTGTTTGTGGTCTCCTTTTCGCAGGCTGCAGGTTCGTAGTTCCCATTGTTGTTGATTTCTGCACCCAGTGGGTGAGGTTGGTTCAGTGGCTTGTGTAGGCTTCCTGGTGGAGGAGACTGGTGCCTGTGTTCTAGTGGGTGGGGCTGGATCTTGTCTTTTTGATGGGCAGGGCTGTGTCCGGTGATGTGTTTTGGTGAGTCTGTGAACTTACTATGATTTTAGGCAGCCTCTCTGCTGTGGGTAGGGTTGTGTTCCTGTCTTGCTAGTTGATGGGCATGGGACATCCAGCACTGGAACTTGCTGGCCATTAGGTGGAGCTGGGCCTTAGTGTTGAGATGGAAATTTCTGGGAGACCTCTCTCTGATTGATATTACGGGGCGCTGGGAGGTCTCTGGTGGTGCAGTGTCATGTACTCTCCCACCTTAGAGGCTCGGGCCTGACACCAGGCCAGAGCACCAAGACCCTGTCAGCCACATGGCTAGGTATGTGGGGATTTTCTTGCCTTTTGTGAAGTCTGAGGTCTTCTGTCAGCATTCATTAGGTGTTCTGTAGGAGGTGTTCCACATGTAGATGTATTTTTTTAAAATTTATTGATTGATTTAATTTTGACTGCATTGGGTCTTCATTGCTGTGCAGGGGGTTTCTCCAGTTGTGGCAAGCATGGGCCACTCTTCATTGCAGTTCACAGGCTTCTCATTGTGGTGGCATCTCTTGTTGCGGAGCATGGGTTCTAGGCACGAGGGCTTCAGTAGCTGTGGCACGTGGGCTCAGTAGTTGTGGCTCGTGGGCTCTAGAGCGCAGGCTCAGTAGTTGTGACACACGGGCTTAGTTGCTCCATGGCTTGTGGGATCTTCCTGGACCAGGGCTCAAACCTGTGTCCCCTGCATTGGCACGTGGATTCCTAACCACTGCACCACGAGGGAAGTCCTGTAGATGTATTTTTGATGTATTTGTGTGAAGGAAATTGATCTCCACGTCTTACTCCTCTGCAATCTTGAAGGTCCCCCCTTTGGTTCCTTCTTTATATGTTTAGTTGTAGATGATCTCTTCTGCTAGTCTTCAGGTTGTTCTCATTGATAATTGCTCTGTAAATAGATGTAATTTTTATGTGCCTATGGGAGGAGTTGAGCTCAGGGTCTTCCTACTCTGCCATATTTGCCACTCCCTCCCTTTCTTTTTTAAATTCAATGATATACAAAGCAAAGAACTAATACCATGTTTCTAAGTGCAGGAAAATATTAACTTAAACTTTTTAACGAATAGCAACATATTGTGACTATTTTAATGCCAGTTAATCTATATCTACATTATCATTTTTTAGTGGCTATAAAATATTTACCATAATTTATTTAGCAAAATCTCAAATAATGGACAGGCAAGTTTTCTGGGAGGTCAAGGACTGTTATAAAAAAATTCTGAAATGAGATACTTATGCATGTAACTTTTTGGAACTCTTTTGTTATTTTCTTAGAATAAGTTCCTAGAAATGGAATTACTGGATCGAAGAGGAAGCATTTTTAAAGTGTTTGGCACATGTTGTAAAATTGTCCTCCAGAGAGTTTGTATTTATTTATGCTTCCAACAGCAGTGTACAAGGGTACCCATTTCCTTATACACTATTATTATTAAATTTCATCCTTCAAATTTTTATTCCTTGACAAACCAGTGAATGGAAAATAATAGTATATTGCATTAATATAAATGTTTCTATTTTAATTCTAAAATTATTTTATTCTTTATTTGATAACTGGTTATTGCTGTTAATAATTAAAGCCTGCAGCTCATGTTTGACTTTGAGCAGGGGTACTTCTAGACATACACATACTTTAAATATGGAACAATTACCTTCTTTTCTCCTCAGTTTCTTTCAAATTCACAATATCTGGTAGATTCATTTTGTGGAGAAAATGTAGAGTTACTTAGACTACTTGCTTTGTCCATTGGGAGAAAAAAGATTAGATAGTAAAATAGTAATTTCATATCTTGTTTATATTTTATTATTTATTGATAGCTCTATGTTTCAGTTGGTGAATTCGTCTTTTCACATGAGCCATCCATAGTCCTTACACAATCTCATGTAGTGTTAGTAAAGTATCTCCATTGTAAAACGTGTCATGGCTCTAAGAGATAAGACCATAATTTGAGTCCAGGTTTGCATGGGATCCAGAGTTTGAATTACTAATTACTACAGTGTACTACTGTTTTCTAAAGTGGTCTCATGCTAATGATGATATGAATAGATTCTCTCTTGATGATAGAGGAATGAGATAATTAATGCCATCACATGGTACATCTGGTAGCAGCATTTTATTTCCTCAACAGAAAGTTAAAGAATGAGAGAAGAGGGGATTGCCTGCTAATTTTTGTTTCCTTCAGTTCCCTTTCTTGCTGCCAGCTTTCTGTTTAACCCAGTCATACAGGGTGCAATGGTTTGTGTGAGAGCTGATACTCTTCTTTTCCCATGGGCACTCATCCATCCCTGCTCTGTTTCTCTTCATTTCATCTTGGGGTTACATGTAGTCTGGCAGACCTAACTCATTCCTCACCCTGGGGCCTGTTTATTTTCCAGCAGTCAGAGCACTGGCCTTGGTGGTTATGTGGTCCTTGGTCTCTACCCTCTGGGAGCTGAGGGCAAGAGGCTCTGTCATACTGGGAAACATTAATCATGCTGCCTCTCAAGCCACTAGTCCTGTTGTATTAGACCACTAGCCCAGTTATCTCCACATTCTGCAGAAAGCAGTAGCACACCAGTCAGGCTGTGGTGTGGGCTTCTTCTGGTTGTATATAGACTCAGAGCCCATGAAATGGGTATATAACTGTTCACAAATATCTCCAAATATAATATTTCTTACAATTTATTCTTTATTTGTTTTCCTTTACAGTAATAAGTTTTCTGTTATACGAGTCTGGATTTCTAGCATCCCTTGCAGAAAAATGTACACTTCCCCTCATATTTTCCCATCTTCAGGCCTAGAACAGAATGGGGATTCTTTATAGCCAGAATTACATTGATTTATACAAACAAGAGGGACTTTGTTCTTTTGCTCATTTCACAAATATTCAGTGAGAACTGAGTGTATGCCAGGCACAACTCAAGGCATAGAGGGGTGAACCAGACAGACTAGATCCCCCCTTCACGGGATGGCATTGGGGGTAAGGAGGCGGAAATAAACAATAACAAAATAAATGAAATTAGTCATGCATGCTATGAAATAAATGGAAATAGAATGTTGCAAGTGATGGGTTAGGGTGGTGGGAAAGGGCTACTGACAAGTGAATGTCAGTGAGCATGTGACATTTGAACTGTGACTGAGTGGCTAGGAGGGGCCAGATATGCAGAGATCTGGAGGCCAAGGCCCCAAGGAGGGAAGGATTTTGGCCCATTCTAGAAGGATAATGTGGCAAGAGCATAAAGAGAGGGGGGCAAAAGAGGAAGAAGTCAAAGATAAGGGAAGGGTCACATCATGTAGGACCTAATGGGCCATTTAGATTTTATTCAAAATTCAGTAGGAGGCTACTGAAGAGTTTGACACGGGAGTTTGAAAAAAATCTGTTTCACGTATTTAAAGCATTAGTTTGGCTTTTGTGTGGATTATAGAGGAGCACAAGTAGCAGAGGAACAACCAGCTGGGTGACTTTTGCAGTCATCAAAGCTGGAAATAACAGTGACTTAGACCAGGGTGAACACAGTATAATGAAAGAGAATTAAATGGATATGGAATATGTTTTTCAGGTGGATCCAAAAACATTTGTTGATGGATTGGTTGGTAGTAGTGATGACGGAGTGAAGGAAATAAGAATCAAGGAAGACTCTAGATTTTTCACCTGAGCGTTTGGGTACAGTGATGACACTTACTGAGATGAAGAAGATTCAGGAAAGAATAATTCTCATGAGGCAGAAGTTAAGGCCTCTGTTAGGCAGAATTACAATTGATATGCCTTTTAGATGTCCAAGTAAGAATGTCAGTCATGTAGTTGGGGTAAGTAAGACTTAGAGTAAGGGAATCATATTTTAATTAATTGAATCTTAAAAGAAGATAGCTTCAAATGAAAATATGTATAGTTTTGTATGAGGAGAAAAACCCAGTCTAACATCTCTATTTCTGTCAATGATGATATTTTTCTCATTATCCAGTGTCTTAATCTGTTCAGGATACTGCAGCAAAATGCCACAGACTGGGTAGATTACAAACAACAGAAATTTATTTCTCTTAGTTTGGGAGGCTGGGAAATCCAAGACCAAGGAGACCATATATTAAAATTTAAAGAACATTAAAGAACAACAACAAAAAAAAACCTAGGTGGGGATTGAATGAAAGAAAGAGAATGAGTTTGGAGACAAAATGCGTGTGGATTTTGTGAGTTTTCACTAAGAAAATGTGTATAAAAGTCCTTTATACCCTATAGAGTGCCACCCTAAATCATTCTTAGCATCAGAAATTTATGAAATGAAACATCTGGGTGTCCATATAGCAAATGTTAATGGCTTAGATGTCTTGGCCATATAGGGCATTTTCTTTGTAGTCTGAAATCCTTTCATTTCTAATCAAAATATTTAGAACTAAAGAACTGAAGTTTATTGTTTTTGAATTAATGTTTCATTCTATTCCTTTGGATTGTTTTGTTCACCTTTTTTGAGCTGGAAAAATAAAGATGCACAAATGCGAATTAGTGACAAGCATGTTCAGTCTACTCTGAAGTATGCATCCTTAGACTCTTTTCTGAATCAATCCACCAAATACTCTCAACCAGCATTTGAATAAGCCTATTGAAAATACTGACATGCTGCACCCCTTGAATCATGGAAATTCACAATCAGATCAACCTCTTTGAAGTTTTTAGCAGAAACCAGAGAAAGCAAAAATATCATGTTTCATACCTTGTTGTTTAGTCCTAAGAAATGAAACACTTCAGAATTTAGATAACATATACACAGGCTGCCTTGAGTTTATGCTGACAATTTATGTGAGGTGAAAGAAAAATATACATCATCTGTGTGAAGAATGTATACTGGTACTTGGGCAATGTGCAGCCAGACAGAGCTTGACAACATGGGCCAGATGAGCCAGTGTCCTACAGGAAACCCTAACAACATCTACTGTTCTGAGGGTATTTCATTTTCTCCCTGCTGCTGTTGGGGTCAACAATCTCTTAAAAGTTAATGGCCTTCTTCAGAGCTGGCAGAGAAATTGCTGGTATTATAAACAGTAATTTTTAAAAATTCATTATAATACACACCAATAGAGTCAGCTACAGGTTTTCAGTCCTGTGCCTAAGGGACAAAGAGAGCTTTCAACAAAATGAAATTGTAAGTACAAATAAACTATGATCTTTAATTTATAGATTTTCGGAGAGTGTGTGAAGTGTGAAAAACTTCACATATTTTGGTGAGAAGGTGTTTCTTTCCAGGGTCTCCTGCCTACCCTCCCTCCCACCAGAGAGGCACACGTCAACTTTGCTGTCATCAGACTGAAGAGGAGAGTTAAGTTCATCATTATTGGTTTAACTGGCTCTAGGAGGGAAGATTATCTTCTAATTCTATCACAACTGTTCTCTCTTAGCCATAGGTGGAAGAGGGCTTACGAAGAGACCAAATAGAATTAGCAAGTTTTCTGCAATTATTCTGGATTCCAAAAGGAAATAAAGTGGAAAATTTTATTTTTATGGAAGTATTCCATTTGCTAATCAAAGAAGGAATAACAGAGTTATTTCACTATTTTGCTACCTCTAGCAAATTAACAGATCTAGGTAAAGATCATCAATGACTAGTAACATCATTAAAAGAGAAAAAAAAAAAACTCTTCACCTTGCAATACCTCTGAGGTATTTTGCTAAAAAATTAAACTTGAATCTGCTTATACCTCTACATCTAAATAATATTAGACAAAGAATATATGGAGCAGAGGAACATGTTAAATGACACCATGGATATACAATTAACAGACTCCAAACTGCAAAAACTATACAGAAAAAACCTCTACTCTCTTCAATAAAAAAGCTGAAAGGAAAATATTGGGAAATTTATAGATCTAAAGGAACTTACATTGGGACACATAGACCTAATTTGAATTATGATTTAAGCAGACAAATTGTAAAAGAAACAAAAACAAAAATTGCAAATGAGGAAAATTTGAATACTGTCTAGAGTATTTTTTTCTTTTTTTAAAATGAAGTATAGTTGATTTATAAAATATTAGTTTCAGATGTACAACATAGTAAATATTTTTATAGATTATGCTCCTTTTAATGTTATTATAAAATATTTGGTATATCCCCTGTGCTGTACAGTATATCTTTGTAGCTTATTTATTTTGTACATAGTAGTTTGTACCTCTTAATCCCCTACCCCTATCCTTCCCCTTCCCCATTCCTGCTGCTCCCCATTGGTAACTACTAGTTTGTTCTCTATATCTGTGAGTCTATTTCTATTTTGTTATATTCGTTTGTTTTATTTTTAAGTATCATATATAAGTGATAACATACAGTATTTGTCTTTCTCTGTCTGACTTATTTCACTAACTATAATACCCTACAGGTTCATCCATGGTGTTGCAAATGACAAAAGTTCATTCTTTTTTATGGCTGAATAATATTCCACTGTATATATAGATACCACTTCTTCTTTATCCATTGTTCTGTTGATGGATACTTGGGTTGCTTCCATGTCTTGGCTGATGTATAGTGCTGCTGCAATGTATATGAACATTGTGGTGTATGTATCTTTTCGAATTAGCATTTTCCTTTTTTTCCAGGTTTATACCCAGGAGTGAAATTGCTGGACCATACGGTAGTTCCATTTTTAGTTTTTTGAGGAACCTCCATTACATTTTCCACAGTGGCTGCAACAAGTTACATTCCCACCAACAGTGTAGGAGGGTTCCCTTTGCTCTACATCCTTGCCAACATTTATTATTTGTAGACTTTTTCATGATACCCCTTCTGACAGGTGTGAGCTGATACCTCATTTTGGTTTTGATTTGCATATCTCTAATAATTAGTGATGTTGAGCATCTTTTAATATGCCTATTGGCCATCTGTGTATCTTCTTTGGAAAACTGTCTATTCAGGTCTTCTGCCCTTTTTATAGTGAGGTTGTTTGTGTTTTTAATATTGAGTTGTATGAGCTATTTTTATATTTTTGATATTTACCCCTTATCAGTCATATCGTTTGCAAATATTTTCTCCCATTCAGTAGGTTTTCTTTTGTTTTCTTG
>NW_021703767.1:46766289-46781655 GCF_005190385.1 Monodon monoceros | reverse complement strand
AGAGGCTGTCTTTTCCATTGTATATTCGTGCCTCCTTTGTCATAGATCAGTTGACCAGAAGTGTGTGGGTTTATTTCTGGGCTTTCTATTCTGTTCCATGGGTCTATGTATCTGTTTTTGTACCAGCAACATGCTGTTTTGTTTACTGGGGCTTGGTAGTATAGTCTGAAGTCAGGGAGTGTGATACCTCCAGCTTTGTTCTTTTTTCTCAAAGTTGTTTTGGCAATTTGGGACCTTCTGTGATTCCATATGAATTTTAGGATTATTTATTCTAGTTCTGTGAAAAATGTCATGGGTATTTTGACAAGGATTGCATTAAATCTGTAGATCCCTTTGGGTAGTATGATTATTTAACACTATTAATTATTGAAATCCAAGAGCACAGTATATTTAACTATGTATTTGTTTCACCTTCAATTTCCTTCATCAATGTTTGGTAGTTTTCGTAGTACAGATATTTTACCTCCTTGATTAAGCTTATTCCTAGCTATTTTGTTCTATTTGCTGCAGTTATTACTTTAGTCTTTCTCTTCTGATAGTTCATTATTAATGTATAAGAAAGGAACAGATTTCTGTTTATTAATCTTGTATCCTGCAACTTTGTTGAATTCATTTATTAGCTTTAACATTTTTTTAAAAAAAATATTTATTTATTTATTTGGCTGCATTGGGTGTTAGTTGCAGCATGCAGGATCTCCATTGCCATGTGCGAGCTCTAACAGCTTTTGTGTGGAGACTTAAGTTTTCTAGAGATAGTATCACGTCATCTGCAAGTAGTGACAGTTTTGCTTCTTGCCTTCAACTTTTCTTTTTCTTGTCTGATTGCTGTGGCTAGGACTTCCAATACTGTGTTAAATAGAAGCAGTGAGAGTTGGCAACCCTTTCTTATTCCTGAATTTAGAGGAAAGATTTTCAGCTTTTCACTATTGAGTATGATGTTAGCTGTTGGTATGTTATAAATATTCCTTCTTGTGTTGAGGTATATTCCCTCTATACCAACCTTAATGAAAGGTTTTATCATGAATGGAGGTTGAATTCTGTCAAATGCTTTTTCTGCATCTATTGAAATGATCATGTGACTTTTATCCTATCTTTTGTCAGTGTGATGTATCACATTGATGGGTTTGTGAATGTTGAACCATCCTTGTGTCTCTGGCATAAATCCAACTTGATGATGGTGTGTGATTCTTTTTATATATTGTTGGATTCAGTTTGCTAATAGACAACGAATCATCCTAAATTGAGGAGGTGGACTTTGGGAGCAATGATATATATTTTCCCCCCTTTTTCTCTTTTTGTGAGTGTGTATGCTTCTGTGTGTAATTTTGTCTATATAGCTTTGCTTTTACCCTTTGTACTAGGGTTCTGTCTGTCCTTTTTTTTATAACTTAAAAATTTTTTTCTTAATAATTATTTTTTATATTCATAACCTTATTTTATTTTATCTTCTTTCTTTCTTTCTCTTCCTTCTTTTCTTTCTTTTCTTTCTCTTCCTTCTTTTCTTTCTTTTCTTTCTTTTCTTTTCTTCCTTCCTTCCTTCCTTCCTTCCTTTCTTTCTTTCTTTCTTTCTTCTCACTTTTATTCTGACCTGTGTGGAGGACACACTCTTGGTGCTCCAGCCAGGCATCAGGGCTGGTCCACTGTGGTGGGAGAGCGAAGTTCAAGACACTGGTCCACAAGAGACCTCCCAGCTGCACATAATATCAAATGGTGAAAATCTCCCAGTGATCTCCATCTCAACACCAAGACACAGCTCCACAAAACGACCAGCAAGATACAGTGCTGGACACCCTATGCCAAACAACTAGCAAGACAGGAGCACAACCCCATCCATTAGCACAGAGGCTGCCTAAAATTATAATAAGGCCACAGACACCCCAAAACACACTACCAGACGTGGACCTGCCCACCAGAAAGACAAGATCCAGCCTCATCGACCAGAACACAAGCACTAGTCTCCTCCACCAGGAAGCCTACACAACCCACTGAGCCAACTTTAGCCACTGGGGACAGACACCAAAAACAATGGGAACTACAAACCTGTAGCCTGAGAAAAGGAGACCCCAAACACAGTAAGTTAAGCAAAATGAGAAGACAGAGAAACACACAGCAGATGAAGGAGCAAGGTACAAACCCACCAGACATAACAAATAAAGAGGAAATAGGCAGTCTACCTGAAAAAGAATTCAGAATAATGATAGTAAAGATGATCCAAAATCTTGGAAAGAGAATGAGAAAATACAAGAAATGTTTAACAAAATAGAATGGAGAAATACAACAAATGTTTAACGAGGACCTAGAAGAACTGAAGAGCAAAGAAACAGAGATGAACAACACAATAAATGAAATTAAAAATTCTCTGGAAGGGATCAATAGCAGAATAACTGAGGCAGAAGAACGGATAAGTAACCTGGAAGAAAATTGTGGAAATAACTACTGCAGAGCAGAATAAAGAAAAAAGAATGAAAAGAATTGAGGACAGTCTCGGAGACCTCTAGGACAACATTAAATGCACCATCATTCGAATTATAGGGGTCCCAAAAGAAGAAGAGAAAAAGAATGGGACTGAGAAAATATTTGAAGAATTATAGTTGAAAACTTCCCTAATATGGGAAAGGAAATAGTTAATCAAGTCCAGGAAGCACAGAGAGTCCCATACAGGATAAATTCAAGGAGAAACATGCCAAGATACATATTAATTAAACTATAAAAATTAAATACAAAGAACAAATATTAAAAGCAGCAAGGGAAAAACAACAAATAACACATAAGGGAATCCCCATAAGGTTAACAGCTGATCTTTCAGCAGAAACTCTGCAAGACAGAAGGGAGTGGCAGGACATATTTAAAGTGATGAAAGAGAAAAACCTACAACCAAGATTAGTCTACCCAGCAAGGATCTAATTCAGATTTGATGGAAAAATTAAAAGCTTTACAGACAAGCAAAAGCTAAGAGAATTCAGCACCACCAAACCAGCTTTACAACATATGCAAAAGGAACTTCTCTAGGCAGTAGACACAAGAGAAGGAAATGACCTACAATAAGAAACCCAAAACAATTAAGAAAATGGTAATAGGAACATACATATAAATAATTACCTTAAATGTAAATGGATTAAATGCTCCAATGCTACAAAAGCCATAGATTGGCTGAATGGATACAAAAACAAGACCCCTATATATGCTGTCTACAAGAGACCCACTTGAGACCTAGGGAAACATAATGGCTGAAAGTGAGGCGATGGAAAAACATATTCCATGCAAATAGAAATCAAAAGAAAGCTGGAGTAGCAATTCTCCTATCAGACAAAATAGACTTTAAAACAATGACTATTACAAGAGACAAAGAATGACACTACATTCTGATCAAGGCATCAATCCAAGAAGAAGATATAAAAATTGTAAATATTTATGCACCCAACATAGGAGCACCTCAATACATAAGGCAAATACTAACAGCCGTAAGAGGGGAAATCGACACTAAGACAATCATAGTAGGGCACTTTAACACCCCACTTTCAACAATGGACAGATCATCCACAATGAAAATAAATAAGGAAACACAAGCTTTAAATGATACACTAAAAAAGATGGACTTAATTGATATTTATAGGACACTCCATCCAAAAACAACAGAATACACTTTCTTCTGAAGTGCTCATGGAACATTCTCCAGGATAGATCATATCTTGGGTCACAAATCAAGCCTTGGTAAATTTAAGAAACTTCAAATCGTATCAGGTATCTTTTTTGACCACAATGCTATGAGACGAGATATCAATTACAGGAGAATATCTGTAAGATACGAACACATGGAGGCTAAACAGCACACTGCTTAATAACCAAGAGATCTCTGAAGAAATCAAAGAGGAAATAAAAAATACCTAGAAACAAATGACAATGAAAACACAATGACCCCAAACCTATGGGATGCAGCCAAAGCAGTTCTAAGAGGGAAGTTTATAGCTATACAAGCTGATCTTAAGAAACAAGAAACATCTCAACTAAACAACCAACCTTATACCTAAAGTAATTAGAGAAATTAGAACAAAATAACCCCAAAGTTAGCAGAAGGAAAGAAATCATAAAAATCAGATCAGAAATAAATGAAAAAGAAATGAAGGAAACAATAGCAAAGATCAATAAAACTAAAAGCTGGTTCTTTGAGAAGATAAACAAAATTGATAAACCATTAGCCAGACTTATCAAGAAAAAAAGGGAGAAGACTCAAATCAACAGAATTAGAAATGAAAAAGAAGTAACAACTGACACTGCAGAAATACAAAAGATCATGAGAGATTACTACAAGCAACTCTATGCCAATAAAATGGACAACCTGGAAGGAATGGACAAATTCTTAGAAATGCACAACCTGCCAAGACTGAATCAGGAAGAAATAGAAAATATGAAGAGACCAATCAGAAACAATGAAATTGAAACTGTGATTAAAATCTTTCAACAAACAAAAGCCCAGGGCCAGATGGCTTCACAGGTGAATTCTACCAAGCATTTAGAGAAGAGCTAACACCTATCCTTCTCAAACTCTTCCAAAATATAGCAGAGGGAGGAACATTCCCAAACTCATTCTATGAGGCCACCATCATTCTGATACCAAAACCAGACAAAGATGTCACAAAGAAAGAAAACTACAGGCCAATATCACTGATGAACATAGATGCAAAAATCCTCAACAAAATACTGTCAAACAGAATCCAACAGCACATTAAAAGGATCATACATTATGATCAAGTGGGGTTTATCCCAGGTATGCAAGGATTATTCAGTATATGCAAATCAAACAATATGATACAGCATATTAAGAAATTGAGGGCTTCCCTAGTGGCGCAGTTGTCGAGAGTCCGCCTGCCAATGCAGGGGACACGGGTTTGTGCCCCAGTCTGGGAAGATCCCACATGCCACCGAGCAGCTGGGCGCATGACCCAGGGCCGCTGAGCCTGCGCATCCGGAGCCTGTGCTACGAAACGGGAGAGGCCACAACAGTGAGAGGCCCGCGTACCGCAAAAATAGAAGAAATTGAAAGAGAAAAGCCATATGATCATCTCAATAGATGCAGAGACAGCTTTTGACAAAATTCAACACCATTTATGATAAAAACCCTCCAGAAAGTAGGCATAGAGGGAACTTTTCTCCACATAATAAAGGCCATATATGACAAGCCCACAGCAAACATCATCCTCAATGGTGAAAAACTGAAAGCATTTCCACTAAGATCAGGAACAAGACAAGGTTGCCCACTCTCACCACTCTTATTCAACATAGTTTTGGAAGTTTTAGCCACAGCAATCAGAGAAGAAAAAAAAATAAAAGGAATCCAAATTGGAAAAGAAGAAGTAAAGCTGTCACTGTTTGCAGATGACATGATAACGTACATAGAGAATCTGAAAGATGCTACCAGAAAACTACTAGAGCTAATCAATGAATTTAGTAAAGTAGCAGGATACAATATTAATGCACAGAAATCTCTGGCATTCCTATACACTAACGATGAAAAATCTGAAAGTGAAATCAAGAAAACACTCCCATTTACCACTGCAACAAAAAGAATAAAATATCTGGGAATAAACGTACCTAAGGAGACAAAAGACCTGTATGCAGAAAATTATAAGACACTGATGAAAGAAATTAAAGATGATACAACTAGATGGAAAGACATACCATGTTCTTGGATTGGAAGAATCAGCATTGGGAAAATGACTCTACTACGCAAAGCAATCTACAGATTCAATGCAATCCCTATCAAACTACCATTGGCATTTTTCACAGAACTAGAACAAAAAATTTCACAATTTGTATGTAAACACAGAAGACCCTGAATTGCCAAAGCAATCTTGAGAAAGAAAAACAGAGCTGGAGGAATCACGCTCCCTGATTTCAGACTATAGTACAGGCTCCTTGACTTCAGACTATAGTACAAAGCTACAGTAATTAAGGCAGTATGGTACTGTCACAAAAACAGAAACAGAGATCAATGTTACAGGATAGAATGCCCTAACATAACCACACACACATATGGGCACCTAATTTTCGACAAAAGAGGCAAGAACATACAATGGAGAAAAGACAACCTCTTCAAAAAGTGGTGCTGGGAAAACTGGACAGCTATATGTAAAAGAATGAAATTAGAATGCTTCCTAACACTGTACACAAAAAGAAACTCAAAATGGATTAAAGATCTAAATGTAAGGACAGACACCATCAAACTCTTAGAGGACAACATAGGCAGAACACTCTATGACATAAATCACAGCAAGATCCTTTTTAACCTACCTTGTAGAGAAATGGAAATAAAAATAAACAAATGGGACCTAATGAAACTTAAAAGCTTTTGCACAGCAAAGGAAACCATAAACAAGACCAAAAGACAACCCTCAGAATGGGAGAAAATATTTGCAAATGAAGCAACTGACAAAGAATTAATCTCCAAAACATACAAGCAACTCATGCAGATCAATATCAAAAAAACAAACAACCCAGTCCAAAAATGAGCAGAAGACCTAAATAGACATTTCTCCAAATAAGATATACAGATTGGCAACAAACACATGAAAGAATGCTCAACATCATTAATCATTAGAGAAATGCAAATCAAAACTGGAATTAGATATTATCTCACACCCATCAGAATGGCCATCATGAAAAAGTCTACAAACAGTAAGTGCTGGAGAGGGTGTGGAGAAAAGGGAACCCTCTTGCACTGTTGGTGGGAAAGTAAATTGTTACAGCCACTATGGAGAACAGTATGGAGGTTCCCTAAAAAGCTAAAAATGGAACTACCGTATGACCCAGCAATCCCACTACTGGGCATATACCCTGAGAAAACCATAATTCAAAAAGAGTCATGTACCAAAATGTTCATTGCAGCTCTATTTACAATAGCCCAGAGATGGGAACAACCTAAGTGTCCATCATCGGATGAATGGATAAAGAAGATGTGGCACATATATACAATGGAATATTACTCAGCCATAAAAAGGAACAAGACTGAGTTATTTTTAGTGATGTGGATGGACCTAGAGACTGTGATACACAGTGAAGTAAGTCAGAAAGAGTAAAACAAATACTGTATGCTGACACATATATATGGAATCTAAAACATAAAAAAAGAAAATGGCTAAAAGAACCTAGGGGCAAGAGAGGAATAAAGATGCAGACCTACTAGAGAATGGACTTGAGGATACAGGGAGGGAGAAGTGTAAGCTGCGACAAAGTGAGAGAGTGGCATTTACATATATGCACTACCAAACGTAAAATAGATAGCTAGTGGGAAGCAGCTGCAAAGCACAGAGATATCAGCTCAGTGCTTTGTGACCACCTAGAGGGGTTGGTAAGGGAGGGTGAGAGGGAGGGAGATGCAAGAGTGAAGAGATATGGGGACATATGTATATGTATAACTGATTTACTTTGTTATAAAGCAGAAACTAACACACCATTGTAAAGCAATTATACTCTAATAAAGACATTAAAAAAAAAATTGGGGGGATCCACCCATGTTTTCAAACAGTAAAAAAGAATAAAAAAGAAATATTCACAAAAGTACACTGTTTTGAATTGTATATTTATAATGTCTTGCTTTCTGAAAAGAATTTTAAATATGCATATATAAATATATGTATATCAGTATATAAAATCAATGTATATATATGTAAAATTATATGTATATAAATATATGTGTATGTAAGTATATGTAAATATATGTATCTATAAATATATGTGAATATGTATATAAATATATCTATATGAATATAAATGTGTGATACTTATATATATATTGCTTGATTTAAACTTTATAGAAAAGGAAGTATGCTTTTGTAGTGTTCTGTCACTTGTTTTATTTACTCAGCATTTTATCAAGGTTTATCCATGCTATTGTATATAGCTTCAATTCATTCATTTTTACTGTTTCACATTATATCATTAGGGGAATATACCATAATTTATTAATACATTCTCTTGTCAATGAGCGTATTTCAAATTTTCTATTGTTACAGTTTTCTATAAAATTTCTTGTGTATGTGTGCCTTCTGCATATTTTTAAGAATTTCTCTTAAGTATATATAGAAATAATTTAGTTTGTATTTGTGAGATATACAATTAATTAATTAATTGAAGGGTATTAAGTTCCAATTAATTAATTATTTGAACTTTACAGGAAATGTCACACATCTAGCCAAAGTCATTGTAACAATTTACAATCATTACCAATGTAGAAGAGTTTCCACTGATCCACATTCTATCCAACCCTTGGTACTGTCAGATTTTCTTAGACTATGCCAAGTATGTGAGTAGAAAATGATACTTTATTTGGATATCACTTTATCTCATTTTCTTGGTTTGCTTTCCTTGGGTAAGTTCGAACATCTCTTCATGTGTGTTTCCTTTGCTACAATATGTCTATTCACATCTTTTACCTCTTTTTCTATTGGCATTTGTCTTTTTCTTATTGATTTGTAAACATTTTGATATGTTTTTGAGGGTAATTATTTGTCCTTTATATGTGTTGCAAATATTGACTACAAGTTTGTATCCTGTCTTTTCATTTTAAGAAAACTTTTAATAAATATAATTTAAAATTTAATCAAATGTATTAGTCTTTTCTTTTACAATTAACATATTTGTCTTCTATAGAAAAACTTTCATCTATATTTTAATTTAAATGTTTTGAAGTTTTCCTTTTCATATTTAATTTCTTACTCTACTTGGACTTGACTTGTTTGTGTGTGTGTATGCACATGTGCATGTGTGTAATGGTTTGAGTCAGAAATCTAATTTCCTTTTTTGCCATGTAGAAAAATGATTCTTCATTCTCCACTTACTGGATAGTCTCTACTTCTACCAGTGACTTGCCATTCTACTTCTGTCCTGCATGAATGTCCATATATGTGTGGTTATGGGTTCTGTATAATGCTTTTATGGTTAATTTTTCTGTTTCTGCACTAATATTCACTGCCTTAATTACTATGTTCTATAATAAGTATTAATATCTGGCTATTCCCCATTCTTTACTTTTCTTATTTAAATGTATAAAGTTACTCACCACTCCTTATGTTTCTTACTTAGATATGTATAGGCCATTTGTTATTCCATATAAATTTTAGAATAGGCTTGTCATATTCCATAAAAACTTTCTTGGAATTGTGATTGGAATTATCTTAAATTAATAGATAATTTGGAGGAATTAACAGATAATAGTTAATTTGGGGGAAAATTAGCATTCCAACAACAGTAAATATTTCTATCTATTATATAGGATATATCTCAGTTTATTCGTATCTTCCCTAGTATTATTCAGTAAAATTTTATCAAATTCCACCTATAAATCTTATAAATTTGGGGAGGTTATCCCTAAGTTCTTTATAGTTCTTATTTTTATTGTAAATATTGTCTCTTGAACTTTCATTGTCTAGTATTACTCCTACGGTACAGAAATGCAGTTGACTTTTGAATAGTGAATTTACATCCAGTTACATCCAGTTGCCTAATTAAACTCACATGATTTTTAATAACTTATTTGTGATTCTATCAGATTTTTATATAGACACTCATTTGCCAATGACAATTTTATTTCCTCCTTCAAATCCTTATGCTTTATTTGCTTATTGCACTACCTAGGATCTCAAGTACAATTTCTCATAGAAGTGGTGTAGTATTTTTATGTGGTGGTTGGTTCCTAGGGAATGCTTCTAATACTTTCCAATTTTGTATTATGTTAATTTAGGTTTTTTATAGATGTGTTTATTATATTTAGGTAATACTCTTACAATCTTTGTTTTTGTTTAGCTGATTCCATTTTCACTTTATGTATTCATCAAGTTCAGATTACTTTTTTTAGACCAAGGAATTATTAAAATAGGAACGCACCCTAGATATAATCTTAATCTAAAAACTTTCATTATGGATTGAATTTTAGTCTTTTCTTTACATATGGAATGTTATAATGTATGTGTTTCATTATATATATATATATATATATATATATGTATGTAAATGATTTGTAAGCATCATCATAAACTTAAAATGTCTTTTCAGGTCCTCTGGCCATATTTTAATCAAGGTTGTTTGTTTTTTCGAAGTTGAGTTGTATGAGCTCTTTATATATTTTGGATATTAACCACTTATAAGATGTATCACTTGCACATTTCTTCTCCCATTCAGTAGGCAGTCTTTTCATTTTGTTGATAGTTCCCTTCACTGTGCAAAAGTTTGATGTAGTTCCATTTGTTATTTTTGCTTTTGTTTCCCTTGTGTGAGGAGACATATCCAAAAAATACTGCAATGACCAATGTCAGAAAGTATATTGCCTATATTTTCTTCTAGAAGTTTTACAGTTTTAGCTCTTATATTTAAGACTTTACTCCATTTTGAGTTTATTTTTGTATATGGTGTGAGAACATTGTCAAGTTTGATTCTTTTGCATGTAGCTGTCCAATTTTCTCTACACCACTTATTGAAGAGGCTGTCTTTTCCCCATTGTACATTTTTCCTTTGTCATAGATTTAGTGACCATATAAGTGTGGGTTCATTTCTGGGCTTTCCTGTCCCATTGCTCTATGTGTCTATTTTTATTATCAGTACCATACTGTAGCTTGTTACTTGTTACTGTAGCTTTGTAATATAATTTGGGTCTTCAGTTTTTTCCATCAGTGTCTTATAGTTTTGTGAGTACAGGTCGTTTACCTCCTTAGTTACATTTATTCCTAGATATTTTATTCTTCCTGATGCAATTATAAATGGGATTGTTTTCTTAATTTGTCTTTCTGATAGTTCATTGTTAGTGTATAGAAACACAATAGATTTCTGTACATTAATTTTGTATCCTGCAACTTTCCTCAATTCACTGATGAGTTATAATAGATTTCGGTGGCATCTTTAGGATTTTCTATGTAGAGTATCATGTATCTGCAAACAGTGATTTTACTTCTTCCTTTCCAACTTGGATTTCTTTTATTTCTTTTTTGTGTCTGAATGCTGTGGCAAAATTTAAGTATACAATACAATATTGTTAGCTATAGGCACTATGCTCTAGAGTGGATCTCCAGAACTTATTTATCTTGCATACCTGAACTTTATACACTTTGAACATCTCCTCCCCAATTCCTACTCTCCCCAGCCCTTGGCAACTATTATTCTACTCTCTTCATTTATGAGTTTAGCTCTGTTAGATTCCATATATGAGATCATATAGTATTTGTCTTTATGTGTCTGGCTTATCTCACTTAGCATAATGTCCTCCAGGTTTATCATGGTGTTGCAAATGGCAGGATTTCCTTCCTTTCAAGGCTGAATAATATTCCATTGTATGTATATACCACACTTTCTTTATCCATTTATCCATCAATGGGCATTTAACTTGTTTTGACGTCTTTGCTATTGTGAATAATACTGCATTGAACATGAGAGTGCAAGCATCTCTTTGAGATTCTGATTTCAATTCTTTTGGATAAATACACAGCAGTGGACCTGCTGGATCATAGGTAGCTCTATTTTTAACTTTTTGAGGAATTGTCATGCTATTTTCCATAATGGCTTTGTAGCAACAGTGTACAAGAATTCTCTTTTCTCCATATCTTTGCCAACAATTACCATCTTTTTTTCTTTTAATAATTGCCATCCTTCTAGGTGTGAGGTGATATTTTGTTATGATTTTGATTTGCATTTCCTTAATAATTACTGATTATTAGCATCTTTTCATACACCTGTTGACCATTTATATATCTTCATTCAAGAAATATCTGTACATGTCCTTTGCCCATATTTTAATGAGATTGTTTTGTTTTGCTATTGAGTTATAGATGTTGGTTATATATTTTGGATATTAATCCCTTATCATATGCATGACTTGCAAATATTTTCTCCTATTTCATAGGTTGCCTTTTCACTCTGTTGAATGCTTCCTTTGCTGTCCAAAACTTTTCAGTTAGATGCAATCCAACTTGAATATTTTTGCTTTTGTCTCCTGTGTTTTCAGGGTCAAACCTGAAAAAGAAATTGCTAAAACCTATTTAAATAAATTTTTCTCTATGTTTTGTCTTCAGAGTTTTATAGGTTTGGGTATTGCATTGAAGTCTTTGATCCATTTTGAGTTGATTTTTGTATATGGTGTGACATATGTGTCCAATTTCATTCTTTTGCATGTGGATACCCAGATTTATCCATACCATTTACAAAGGAAGAGACTGTCCTTTCTCCACTTTGTATTCTTGGTTCTGTTGTCAAAGATTAGATGACTATACACGAGTGAGTTTATTTCTGAACTCTCTATTCTCTTCCATTGGCCTACATGTCTCTTTTTATGACAGTACCATACTGTTTTGATTATTAGAGGTTTGTAATATAATTTGAAGTCAGGAAATATGATGACTCCAGCCTTTTCATTTTTGGAAAGGTTGCTTGGGCTATTAAGAGTCTTTGGTGGTTCCATATAAATTTTAGGGTTTTTTTTTCTATTTCTGGAGAAAATACTTTTTCAATTTTGATAGGGATTGCGTTGACTGCTTAGATATTTTAGGATAGTATGGACATTTTAATGTTAATTCTTCTAATCCATAAACATGAGTTATCTTTAATTTGTGTTTTCTTCAATTTATTTCATCAATGTTTTATAATTTTCACTGTACAGATCTTTCACCTCCTTGGTTAAATTTCGCCCTAAGGATTTTATTCTTCTTGGTTCTACAGTAAATGAGATTTTTTTAAAAATTTCTTTTTCAAATAGTTTGTTGTCTGTACACAGAATCAGAACTGATTTTTGTATGCTGATTATATATATATATATATATATATATATATATATAAAATCGTATATACTGCAAATTTCTTGAATTTTTAAATTAATTCTAAGAGTTTTTTTTCGTGGAGTCTTTAGGGTTTTCTATATATAGGATTATGTCATCTGCAAATAGAGACAATTTTCCTTCTTCCTTTCTAATTTGGACACATTTTCTTTCTTTTCCTTGTCTACTTGCTCTAAAACTTTCATTACAATACTGAATAGAGGTAGTGACAGTGCACATCCATATCTTGTTGCTGATCTTAGAAAAAAAGCTTTCAGCTTTTCACCACTGAGTAGGATATTAGCTGTGGGCTTGTCATTTATGGACTTTATTAAGTTTAAGTACAGTTCTTCTATACCAAATTTGTTGAAAGTTTACCATGAAAAGCTGTTGAATTTTGTCAAATGCTTTTTTTCTATCTACTGAGATGATTGTATGATTTTTATCCTTCATTCTTTTATATAGTGTATCACATTGATTGGTTTGTGTATCTTGAACAGTCCTTGCATCCCAGGGATGAATCCCACTCGATCACATGTATCATCCTTTTAATGTGCTGTTCAATTTGGTTTGCTAGTATTTTGTTGAGAGTATTTGCATCTGTGTTTATCAGAGAAGACTGACCTGTAGTTTTTATTTCTTGTTGTATATTTGTTGAGCTTTGGTATCAGGGTAATGCTGGCCTCATAAAATGAGTTTGGAAGCATTCCCACCTCTTCAATTTTTGGAAGAGCTTGAGAAGTATGGCATTAATTCTTCCTCAAATATGTTGTGGAATTCACCTGTGAAGCCATCTAATCCTGGACTTTTTCTTATTGGGAGGTTTTTGATAACTGACTCAATCAGCTTATTCTTTATAGGTCTGTTCAATCTTACTATTTCTTCATGATTCAATCCTGATAGTTTACATACTTCTTCATGTTCTTAAAGCCTTGTATTGCTGTCTTCATATCTGAAGAAGCAGTTACCTTCTCCAGTCTTTCCAGACCGGCTTCAGGAGAGAAAGAACTTCACCACTCAGCCTGGATAGAGGTTCAGATGGTCTCTAAAACTTTTATTTTATTTTTATTGCAGTATAGTTGATTTGCAATGTTGTGTTAGTTTCAGGTATACAGCATAGTGAATCAGTTATATGTATACATATATTCACTGTTTTTTTTAAGATTCTTTTCCCATGTAGACCATTACAGAATATTGAGTAGAGTTCCCTGTGCTATACACCAGGTTCTTATTAGTTATCTATTTTATCTTATTAGTGGTTTGTATATGTCAATCCCACTCTCCCAATTTATCCCTCCCCCCTCATCCTCTGGTAACCGTAAGTTTATTTTCTACATCCATGACTGTACTTCTGTTTTATAAATAAGTTCATTTGTACACTTTTTTTAGATTCCACATATAAGCTATATCATATGATATTTGTCTTTCTGTGTCTGACTTACTTCACTCAGTATGACAATTTATAGGTCCAACCATGTTGCTGCAAATGGCATTATCTAAAATTTTATAATTGTACAACTGCTCTACTCCTCTTATTCCTCTTGGGAGGGAAGATTTAGGATTCTGTGCCTTCTTTCAATTCTGTAAAGCTAGACTGGGTACTAAGAGCTTCTCATTTATTTTCTTCAGGGCAGTGCCCAGAGCAAATTGTGTGCCAGTCCCACAGAGATGAGCCCGTTGCTGATGTTTGTGTGTTGTGTGTTGAAGCTCCCAGAAGGTCTGTGGAGGTCCCCATGTGCCATCTGATGAGGCTTAGTATGTAGGGGAGTGCAGGTTGCTGGCTACAGGGTGTACATACAGAGTGCTAGGGATGCATAACAGCTCCCTGCAGCAGCCACAAATGAGGTGGTCCTACAGGGTTGTGGGTGGGGCTCTTGATGGAGACCCTGAACAGGTTATAGGATTTGTGACCTGTTGTTAAGACCCACTGGGTACTGTGAGGCCCACTCTTTTCTTTGTTCATAGCTATCCTTAAGTTTCTTATCCATGCCAATGCCATCAGTGTTCTGGGTAGGGCAAGACATAAGTGGGTCTCTTGGGCAACATCCTATAAGGTGGAGAAGCTGGGTACACACTTTATTCTCAGTATTCCCCATGGGAGAAATAAAGGACTAAAGGGTACTTTCTTGGCCCTGAGGTGTGATGCTTGGGAAGAAAATTATAGATGAGAAAAAGAAATAGTTAGGTACATAGTGATCTTGGATTTCAAGAATTAAGATTGTTAAATTATCATACTACGCAAAGGGATCTACAGATTTAATGCAATCCCTGTCAAAATACCCATGACGTTTTTCACAGAACTAGAATAAATAATCCTAAAATTCATATGGAATCACAGAAGGTCCCAAATTGCCAAAACAACTTTGAGAAAAAAGAACAAAGCTGGAGGTATCACACTCCCTGACTTCAGACTATACTACCAAGCCCCAGTAAACAAAACAGCATGTTGCTGGTACAAAAACAGATACATAGACCCATGGAACAGAATAGAAAGCCCAGAAATAAACCCACACACTTCTGGTCAACTAATCTATGACAAAGGAGGCACGAATATACAATGGAAAAGACAGCCTCT